>NW_010546723.1:0-56839 GCF_000687285.1 Phaethon lepturus | reverse complement strand
CTTTCCAACCTTTGTGATTCTGTGATTCTGTAACGCACCAACTTTCTTCACCTTCTCTGTAGCCTCCTTTTCTGGGATAAACCAGAGAACAAACCAGTCAGAAACAGCCTGAAGCAAAGAAGTGTCTCTCTCCGAGATGTTCTTCACTTCTGCTATCGCTGTGTTGCACCTGCAGGAATGAACGCTCCTGCTGGTGCCCTGTTCACTTGAAAAGCAGGTTCACCGCTGTTTTTGCATAGCACCTACCGCATGACGAGAAGAGTACTCAACTGCCGTTGTACAGTGTTTAATGAAAGGACCTCCACGGCCTAATTACAGAGCAATGACAATACACACCTTCCTGTCTTTCAGGATTAATTGTAAAACACAATAAAACTGTAACTGATTAGTAATCTAGCGATACCCACAAATACCTCATCGTTAATCCTGAACTGTGCAATGCCATGATGCTCCTTAATGTATCTGGGATGTTTCTTCCTTTTCTCAGTGGCAGCAACCTACAGGCTATGGGCCTGATTCCTGCTTACTCGAGATGGGCATCTCCACTTGATTCTAAAATCAAGCTTGACATTAGCACCACTTTCTGTGTTGGGTTTTGGGGGATTTTTTTTCCTCAGCTATTACAAAGATACCAGCTCAGATAAAATCCTGCCAAAGTAACTCTAGAAGCATGGAGCGGCCCAAATGAAAGTATATCAAGAATGAGAAGCATCACACTGAATGAAGAAAATTAGAAATGAGCTCAGAAAAAGGAACGATCTGGATCCATGAGAAAAAAGTTTCCATTTTAGTGGTGTCTGCCTGCCTGGGTTCTTCTCTAAGGATCTCTGAAGTTCCCCAATTCCTTTCTTGGCAATTCTTCCATATGCTGGTATGCTATTAGCACACTGCAGGGACACAGATTTCCATGATGCAAGTTGCTTATTTTTCCTTAGTCCTTCACATTGTTTGTTTAACTTTGTCTATATGCTTCCCATGGCAATCTCAACTTTGATGACAGAATTATTAACAGTGGTGAGGGCTGATGGGGAATCTCAAGCAGAGTAAACACAAACACATACTGGCGTAGCGCAGTGTTTGTTATTGCATGTGTCATGGTAAAGCTTTTTGAAAAGAAAAAGAAATGTTCCACTTCTTATAAAGCTAGTCTCATGGGACACAAACTATTCCATCAGGAGGCTCTAAGGGGATATTGTAAATTAGCTTTTTAGCCTTAATGAATTGATTTTTATTACCCTTCATGTTCAGAAATGTATGTGACACAATAGCAAGTTTTAGGGTCAAAGCATTCAACAGTCGAGAAAATACCAAAAATGGAATAGCCATTTAACCTTCCATTCCTTTTTATTCTATAGTCATTCTTCATGGGTACTATGATAATCTTTAACTACATAATCACAGACTAGTTTTCCCACTGGGCCCCTACTTCATCCACTGCATGTAAGACATGATGTGCACTAACCAGGTAGCTATTCAAAATGCCGCTGCTTAATGGCAGCTCTGTACAATTTTTGTCATGACCCATTCAAACTCTGCATAGTTTGAATTCATTTTTCACTTTTTTCTGAGTGCATCATGATTGTCCTTATATGCTTCATGTGGGACTTATCTTTGTAAGATTTCAAGACTATTAGCATCCCCATTTTAAGTATGAGGAACTGGGGTTGAGAAAGATGTTGTTAGACACACTGTTAATTTTGAGCGCCAGGTTTGTTATGCCTATGGATTGACCTTTCTGAACACCTGACATTTTTGTAGCACTTCTGTCCACGGTTTGTTGCACAGACACTCATGGACAGTGTGTTTGTTGAAAAGGAGAGCTAGCTTATTGGCACAGGATAGCACTCGTGAGGAATCAGATCTCTCAGAGGCAGTTGCTTGCTGCCACCCATGGTGGCAGTCTGTTGTGAATATCCTTGCAGCAACATCTTCAAGCTGGATTGGGTAAGGCTGTTCTGATCAATTCCTATATTCCAGCTGGCCTGTGGTCCTATGTGAACACCCCAGCAAACATAATTTATGGCTACTGATATACCATAACTATACATAAAACATGTCACAAATACCTACGCTAAAAAGACTGTCCCATATAACCAATCCTGTACCTGCAAGAAACATTTCTATTTGCTATTTACAAGTGTCTTATGTAAGCACAATTTGATCACCTCTGGGAATCTCCTGCCTGGTCATTCCAACCAGGATGTTCAGCAATACATTTAAGCACAGCAGGAGCTGCTGGGAGAGACCTTTATAACGGTACAAAATTCCCGCTTTGATGGCTCCTGTAGCCACCAGCCAATACTTAATTATGAAAGTTCAGTTAACACCTAGTTTCAAGTCAATCCATTGTCTTAAAGCAGCTCATTATCTCATCTTCACAAACAACTTGCCAGCAAGTTCCTGGACTGCTCCAGAAATTAATGCCTTAAGTACAGCAGATGTGCACACACAGGTATAGTCTAGCTACACCACAGTTATAACTAAACCCCTTGATTTTCATACCTTTAACTCATCAGTAGCTTCAGCTCCATAAATCATGTCACCAGCTCCTACAGACTTCAGCTGAAGATACCAGCACTTGACCTTGCTTCAGATGAACCCCAAGCCTCAAGTGTTGCACACCCCATGAAAGAAGACCACTCTGGGCAAGCTACAATTTATCAGTCTTAAATGAAGGTGTGATTTAAGGCTGAATCGGAATCGGGTGTGTGCATAGGCAGTCCTCTGATTAACCATGTAATCTGGTTGTCCCCTGCCTTATTCGTTATACAACTAGGATTCAGAGCCCTAATATCCAGCCCTTCCAGGTGTGAGACAGAACTGCTTCCCTTCTTGTTCTACACTGTCTTGGTACCCAAATGAGAGTCTCTGAGAACACCAGTAGTTGTCTTTCTGCTTTTGAGTGCTTGCAAACAAATCCTAGTGTCAAGGATCAGGAACCAAGGGGACAAATCTTCCTGGACCTCTGATTTGGCACTCATTCAGCATCATGGGGAATGGGCTGAATGCAAATCACTGTTACACAGTAGAAGCAACAGAGGATGAAGTAAGTTTAACATAGTCAGAACTGTGGGAGAATTCATCTCCACAGTCTCCAGGAGGACCACAGAAAATAAGATCTCACTTTGACAGATTCAGGCAATTCTTCACAATGATGAAACACCTAAACAGGAGGTAAAAACATACCTGAAACCTGCCTTTCAAGGCAGGAGAGCCGCTTGTTCTGTTCTACTTCTTAGGAGACTTCTCAGGGTGACATAAAAAAGTACTACCTCTTTCTGGGGGCTTAATCTTCACATTTGCAGCTGACAAGGGCAACACGGTCTAGGGGAAGGTGTCCCTGCCCATGGCAGAGGGGTTGGAACTAGGTGATCTTTAAGGTCCCTTCCAACCCAAACCATTCTATGATTCCATGATTCTATGAAAGCTTCTCAGAAACTCAATTAAGAGAAAAGCATATTTAGCACCTGAATATCTATTTACGTTTGTATAACTGTGTATAGTGAAATCTGGGATCATTACAAAGTGTTTGTCTAAGCATACAGAAATCGGGGCTCAGCTCCCTGCTCATCCCCAGCCTTCCTTGCATGACTTTGACAAATCACATAGGCTCAGATCTTCAACATTATTTAAGAATCTGCTTGCAGTTTAAATCCCTACTTTCCTCTGGATCCCATTTCATCTACGTACCTTTGAAGATCAAGGCTTTACCCACTGTGTTTCGGTTTCCCATCTGTAAGATAAAGGCAGTATTCCCTGAACTTACGGCAGGGTAGGGAGGACAAATGAACCATTACTGGTAACACGCTTGGCCACTCAACAGGCAGCCAGGAGACTGAAGAAGTTCTGCATATTATTTTTATTAGTACTACCAGCATTTTAATTTACCTGTGTGCATACTCCCCAAGATGGCTGGGTAAATTTAGATGAAAATAAAAGAAATGTAGCATGGCAATATTAAATGAACAACCATGAATTCCCTGCAAAATAAAGGGGTGGTGTAGTTCATGGAAAGCTACTTGCCACCTTCCACAGTCTCCTCTTCCCAAGCTTACAGCAGGGATTGTAGGGAATGCTTTACCACAGCTGCCCTGCCCTGAAAAGGCTTTAGTGTTGGTGGACGCTGTGCGGGCACACGGAGCTCAGGGGACATGCAGAAGAGGTAAGAATGCGTCAGTACATACTGTCTCATGCATTCAGGTGGAGGTTACTTGGCTCACTGGGATTTATGAGAATTTATTAGGACACTTATGGTTTGCATTAGCCAAATATACACAGTCCTGTGCTCCTTTCCTTGTTATTCAGTTTGCCATGGGTGAAAAGATAATGATTTGTTTTGAAGGAAGGAAGGAAATTCTCTTTTTCCTTGTCAAAGGAAGAAAAGGACTTTTAAGTCACCAAGTGAAGACAGACCATGGCTGAAAAGTGCAGCCCTACAGAGACTTAGTCTCTGAGAAGGAGGGTTGCTGTGATGGAGCAGAAACCTCACGAACCCAGACCTCATGTTTGCAGGCTGCAAGAGAGGGAGTGAAAGGTAAGGGCAGTATGCATGCACTACATGAAATTCAAATAAAAATAGAGGTTAATGTGGCATTTAGTAAATGACCTCCTCTTTCTCCATGTTAAATCATGCTTTCTCCTACAGGTCTGGGTTGTCCTCAGTTTTTCATGGTAGGAGCTCTTTTGGGTTGTAGGAATGCACTGTTCTCATGGCATGTGGTCCTGCTCTCTAGCAGGGAGTCAAGTATTACTTTAATTAATAGCAATGGTAGCTGTGACTACCGAAAGGAGAGAAGGCCAGCTAAGAGCACCATTTAACATAAAAATAAATTAGACTTCAGGAAATGGGACCACAAGTACATAATACTTTACGACAGATGCTACTAAGCAGACAGCTCCCCTGACCTGAAGAGATTAATTTAATGCATGTATGTCACTCCCCTTTTAAAGCATCACTCATACAAGTACAGTGTTCCTCTCTGTGATTTTGACTTTGTGCCAAACTGGGAGAGAGGACAGCCAAGTTGCCTAGCTTTAAGAAAAATAGACCTTCAAACACACTATCACCAGATTTCTGCACTACCATATTTTGCAGCAGGGCTGGCAAACCCTAAACCCATAGGCCAATTTGTGTTTTAATTCATGCAGCAAATGGCCTTGTGACAAACTCAGTATTAACTCATTTATCATCTCTTTTTTCTGCTCAGCTCACCAGCTACAGCTTTATTTGCAGCCTAAACGCTGAACTATAGATAGCTTGAGAGGCAGAATTTGAAATGAAAAATGAACGCACCTTAAAAATTTAGCACCTTGAGTGGTGACCTTGTCAAGCTTTACAAACTAAGCAGAATTGGGTTAGGCCTCCTGCACTGAAAGTAGAGCTATCAAGAGGGAGAGGCAAGAGAAATCAGAAGGTGACATTCAGCTTTGCTTTCACCAGGACAGCGGAGACACGGTTCCCTCATGTAGCCCCGGGCAGATGCTACAGAAAAGCCATAGGCTGGAGCACGTTAATGTTGTTTACTCTCGTTCTCAAGGCATTAGAAGAGAGTTTTGCATTGATGCTTTTTATGATTGCAGTTTTTTTCACCAGCTCCTTTCACGTTGCATCCTCCTTTTGCAGTATTTGCAAGTCAGACTTGTTGTTTCTGACCAGTGAGGCAGCAGTACTCACGTCTACAGCAGAGTACAGTGCTGTCCATCTGCAGCATCTTGTGCACTTGTGAGTCTGTTTTCTACTGAAGTGCAACTGCTGCAAAGCTTGTTCAGCCTAAAAAGGAAAATAAGGCAAGGAACAATGCAAAGAGAAAGAAAAATAAATATAAAAATGCTGTGATGATTGCAAGCATATACAAGACTGAAAAGAAAGAAATACCATTGCTTAGAAAATTATTTTTTAATTTTATTTCTACTTTCTAACCATATTTAGATTTTGTACAATGAAATCAGCCTCTTTGTTGTCATTAGCACATCCTCACATCTTAGTTTGGTTTCATGTGAAACCAAGGATTATATTATATGATCTGTCTGCCAGATGCTCCTCCACCCTTTTCTCCCAATGCATTTCAACCCTCTTCCAATTTCCAACAGATTTAAAGATGGGAGAGGAAATCTTAAAGACAGAAATTCCAACAAGCTTCCTGAGAGCCGGTGTCCAGAAAGCAGAAGGAGAACTGACTGAGCGTCTCCAGTGAGGAAAAGCTGCAGTGGGAATCCATCTGCTGGAATAGCACTGCACGAGCGTGTACCCACCAGCTGGCCATGCAGCAGACGGTACAAGCCAACCAGACTGGTCGCAGGTGCCAAAAGCTGCAGGTGAAAGCTCAGATCAGTAACTCTGAAAATCAAGCTCCTTATAGACACAGCAGGAACAAGCCCCAGAACTTGAAAGCATTTTATCTGGTATTTATTGTTGTGACTGTTTGGGTCCTCTCCACTGATCAATCTCAGATTAACTTTGTCGCTGTTAGAAATTAAAACTTCACCCTGGAGGGTTTTTTTCTCGTTGTGGGGATGGACCTTCATGCCTATGCACTGCACGCAAACAGGCTTCGCCATCATTTCCTGGTATTCGTTACAATTAACTTCCATGGCTACTCAGCAGAAAAACAACAAAACCTTCTTGCAAAGAGAAGAGGCTAAAACCTCTGAAGTCCCCAAGTTTTACTTGAAGCTATATGTCTTCCCAGAAGTCTGTTTTCTACTTCCACAGAAGTCAAGAGGTATTTAAATCAATTATTGTGGCCTACACCTTGGCACGAGCACTTCTATGAAACAGGTTAACAACAAAACGCCTCTGCCTCATAAAATTAAAGAGGATGGATGGGCTCGGTAATAGACGTGACTCCAGTTCTTACCAGTTTCCTCATCAAATCAAGTTATGTCACTGAGGCAACTCTTCAGCATTTGCCGCTAATAGACACAGCAAAGTCCTCGGAGAGTTGATCTGGCACAATAGTTGACAAGAAATACATGGGGCAATTGGTCTTCATAAAAACTGCACAGAGGTAAACTGCTTTTTCAGACGCCTTGGGGACAGTCCTTAGAATAACACAGAACTCAAAATAGAAAATAAATACTAAAATACAGACTTTGAACTACTACCTCTCCCAACTCAGGCAATTGTAATAGGGCAACAGAAGGAAACCTGACCACAGTGGAGACATCTATGAGGGTTTATAAACACTGAGCTATCTGGATAAAACGTGAACCTGAGCAAAAAAGTCATAAATTTTTGCAGGTGCAGTGAGTTAAATGTGACAGACAGGTCTGAGGGGTGCCATGGGAAGCAAGACGAGCAGGCGTCTGGCTGTGAAAGGCAGGTGGGAGGCTGAGGCAGGGGAACGGGACCTCACTGTCCACTGCAAGGACGCAAGCCCAGCTCTTTGCTTGGGCAGTTTTCCCCACAGCAGCAAATTCATCCATTAGACTTCACAGCTGCTGCTGAAGCAGTGCACTGTGGGGAGAACCCAAGACAGTGCTATGAACTTCTTTAGAGCACAATGGTGCTGCTGAAGTACCATATATTTTATCTTGGCAAAACTGCTACCGTGCGTAAGAGATGCTGATACCATCATGGGAGGTATAGAAAAGTATCTGATGACGTAACAAGCCCAGAGAGAGAAAGAAGTCAACACTTCATAAGCTGTTAAATACAGCTTTTGCAGCGTGTAAGGTTTTCCTGGATAAGTACGTGACATTTTTCAGTCTTTACCTTCAAGACACTGGGGAAAAAATAAAAATAAAAAAGTTTTATTATTATTTTGACTTGGCAAAACATGGGTTTCAACTAATGCAAGTTCTCCTAAAGTGTGTTTTATCCCAGTTTTTTGACTTAGCAGATAACTAAAATTTTAAGGACTTAACAGAGCCCCCTTGCCTATGGATTTGCACATTAATAGTGAACTTCTAGAAGAACTCTCTGCTGTATAATAATTCATGCTCAGAGCCGTTCTCCATCCTCACATTAGACCCAAGGCACAAAAAGAATTGCCAAGGGGCAAGAGTTGTAGTTTAAGGCAAAGGAGGTCACAAAGGGTGTGACCACAGCATCGGCTACAAAAGCATTGTACTTCTAGACTGGTCTCTTCCTTTACGAGTTTTATCTGTTTTGTCCTATCCTGCACCTGAGACATGGCTCTCCCTGAAACCCTGCCGCATAGAAAAGGTAAGAGGTGCAGCATACATTTCGAGGATGAAAATTCCAAATTAATCAAAGATTCAGATACCTGTCCACTGAATTCAGTATATATCTAAAATCCTGATTCCACTTGGGAGATCTCAGTTGTTGGGGTTTGGGGTTTTTTTGGTCAGGACTGTGGTTTTTCACTGTTACAAGTCTGCAATTTTCTTCTGCACCTTTTCTAGATAAAAATCAGATTCTCTCATAACTCTGGTTATCTGCTTAGTACACAAGACATACCAAGATATCTTTTTTAAAAGAGCAATAGTTAGTTTTGGACAAGCAGCAATTTTTTTTTTTTTTGGTTTTACCTATGGAAATATCTTTAAAAGAACTATCCGTAGCAATAAATTGGGCTTATGAGTTAGGGCTTGAGGTATAGGCAAAGGGAGGGGAAATCTGTGACAAGTTCAGTCCAGGTAATATCCCAATCCATATGCATTAAAATAAGTTTCTTGAAAGCTACATTGAAAGGCTCTGTTTGGGGTCACCCCTTTCGCTGGCTAATGTTTGCATGTACACGTGCATCTTGGCAGAGGTACCTTCCCAACAACGTCTCCTGCCTGTACGCTGAGGAACAGCAGCAGGGAGAGGAAAACTTGAAACGTTTGCTGTGAACAGCTTTGTTCAAAACTCCCATCGGTCACTGTTAATATAACAAAACAGAACAGAACAAAAAGTCCAACAGATTCGGAAAGGCATGAGGAGTCTTGTTCAAAACAATCGCTGGACCTGGTACAGAAAAAAATCACTGGAGAAGCATGATCTGAGCCCAGCGTGCATTCGACTCAGGCCACTTCTGCTGTCAGTGAATAGAGGCCATGAGTGAAAGCTGTTGCTACCAAAAGGACAAATCTTCACTGAGCAAGAGTATGTCCTGCAAATATCCAGCATTTAATACATCTCAGAGAAGGACCGCAAAGCATTTTGCAAAACACAGCTGAAGCCTCATCATATTCAGAAAGGCAATCAGTGCAATTCATAGAGGAAAAAGCTGTTGAGATGAAGTTTCCTGACAGTGGCCGTACATTCCATCAGTCAGTAGTTCTCCGCTATATCATGACTGATTTCTTGAACCCTCTGAAAGCAGAAACTGTGTGCAGATTCATGCTCTTATCCTACCATGTCTTCCCTCTTATGAAGCTTTTCTGTATAAACTTTGTCTTTGAGGCACACATGGCAGGCTCTTGCATTCGCTGCATGCCCATCACAAGCCCAAGTCTGCCTTTGCAGACCGATGGGGGGTCCCCAACGTCTCCAGAAGAGGTCATGCAGCCTTCACCACTCAACTGCTCCCAGAAGAAAATGCTAATCTAACAGAAGCTACTTAATTTACTTTCTTAATCAATATATCAGGAATATAAAATACCATTTAACTAACCAACATGGGAAGGATTTATAGCAGCACTAGGTACTAAAGAGGAATATTTAACTAGGCTCTTCCTTGAACCAGAATTTAGCCCTCAGTCCCTCAAAGGATGAAATATGTGGTTGTCTGCCTCCTCACTTACTGGAACAGAAGTGTGCAGTTGAGTCATTAATAAATCAGGGTGAATTTAACTATATTTCTGTCAGTTTTATTTTAAAACCAATGGATAACTATTTTGACAACATATTATAATCTGCACTGTCACATTATTCACACCTATTGTTTACCACCGCATCCCAGATGACTGTTCAGTGACGACAGCACACAAAACATGCACCTTGCCTCTACCAACCACTTGCTGGAGGCTGGAGCTGACATGTTCATGCTGGGGGCAGCCAAAAGCGCAAACATGACCAACCACCACAGCACTCATTAAGCTGCACTAATTCACTCCCCACCTCTCCTGCGACCGTGCGCCAAGCCCTGTTGTGTGCTTAGCCCAAGATCGCATGGAAAATTTGTGGCAGAAAAAAGAACAGGCTGCGGGACCTTCCCTGGCTGGTGAAAGCGTGCTTGACACGGGATTGTCTGTAATCGTCTCAAAGGAAACCTAGACAGATGCAACACTGGCAATTCCAATGAATATAAAACATTACAGAGAGGTCATAAAGAGCTCCATTTTTCATACTTCTCCTCTAGTACTGCTACCTCTTCCCTGTAAATCTTCAGTTCAGTACCTAAATGCTTCCTTGACAATCTGAATTCAACCTGGGAGCAATGCAATAGATACCGGAATACAAGTCTCTAAGTATATTTGTTCAAATTAATTCATTCCCTTTCTTTGGTGTCCTTGACATTGAGATAGGGTGGAAGAAAATGTGTCGTTTGATGACACATTACTTTTTCCCATCTCAATCCATCTTCCCCAATGCTTATTCAATAGTTACATGACTTGAATTCATCATGTCAAGTGTACACTAAAATTGAATTAAAACAATTTGAGTCAGAAAGCATACAGATGCTCATACGTTTTCCATAGCTAAGAACATCCTGTTACAGTAGCACAGCTGCAAATTTTGAAACATTTAAAAAGAAAATTGCTTTACATGGGGGAAGGGAAGGAGAGGAAAGATGCCTGAATTTAAGCAATTCATGTTCTGCATTATGCTGGCTGGTATATTTTTGAAGTTTCAGAAACGGGAATGCTGGGTAAAAAGGAGGAAAATTCCATTAGTGCCTCCATAAAGTGTTTTAAAGATGCTCTATGAAGTTTTTCAGCACTGAAGAGCTTTCTTCTAGACACATTCTGCAAGGGTAAATTAGACACATTCCTATTCCATCGAGAATTGAAAATAGAATTAAAGAACACATGTTTACAAAGGCTTTAAGAAAAGGATTTATAATCAAATCTAGGTGACAAAAAAAACAGTGCTGGAGTCAAATTCTCAGCTGGTGCAAACTGGTGGTGTGATACAGCTGAGAACCTGACCATGACTTTCTGATACATTTCAGTAGTCACTTTTACATGTATTTGCACAAGAGCAGGGGAAGGTTACTTGGTTTTATTATTTATTTAATGGCATGAAGAGTTGACCCAAGCCAGAACTCAGAAGAATATGCTGAGAAGAATTACGCTGGGCAAAAGGATCATAGAATCATAAAATCATAGAATACTTTGGCTTGGAAGGGACCTTTAAAGACCATTTAGTCAAACTCCTCTGCCGTGAGCGGGGGCATCTTCAACTAGGTCAGGTTGCTCAGAGCCCCATCCAACCTGATCTTGAATGTGTACAGGGATGGGGCATCTGCCACCTCTCTGGGCAACCTGTGCCAGGGTTTCACCACCCTCATTGTGAAAAATTTCTTCCTTGTATCTGATCTAAACCTAAATCTATCTGGTCTAAATCTAGCCTCTTTCAGTTTAAAACCACCGCAACAGGACCTTCTAAAAAGTCTGTCCCCATCTTTCTTAGAAGCCCCCTTTAGGTACTGGAAGGCTGCAAGAAGGTCTCCCCAGAGCCTTCTCTTCTCCAGGCTGAACAACCACAACTCTCTCAGCCTGTCCTCACAGCAGAGCTGTTCCATCCCTCTGGGCGTTTTTGTGGCCTCCTCTGGACCCACTCCAAGAGGTCCATGTCTTTCCTGTGCTGAGGGCTCCAGAGCTGGACGCAGGACTCCAGGGTGGGTCTCACCAGAGCAGAGTAGAGGGGCAGAATCCCCTCCCTCGACATGCTGGCCACGCTGCTTTGGATGCAGCCCAAGAGACAGTTGGCCTTCTGGGCTGCAAGTGCACATTGCCAGCTCATGTCCAGCTTTTCACCCACCAGCACCCCTGAGTCCTTCTCAGCAGGGCTGCTTTCAATCCCTTCATCCTCCAGCCTGTATTGATACCAGGGGTTGCCCCAACCCAGGTGCAGGACCCTGCACTTGGCCTTGTTGAACCTCATGAGGTTCACACGGGCCCATTCCTCAAGCTCGTCCAGGTTCCTTCGATGCCATCCCATCCCTCAGGCCTGTCAACTGTACCACTTGGCTTGGTGTTGTCTGCAAACTTGCTGAGGGTGCACTCGATCCCACTATGTCATTGATGAAGATATTAGACAGCACTAGTGCCAATACGGACCCCTGGGGGACACCACTCATCACCGATCACCACCTGGACATTGAGCTGTTGACCACTACCCTCTGGATGCTACCATCCAACCAATTCCTCATCAGCTGAACAGTCCTGACATTAAACAATAATTGCAATCAAGTTCTCCTCCATGTAGCTATACTGCTCTATAACAGACAGAGCAGTAGTAATCATGATGCAAGATTTGCCCCGATGGACTTTACGTTGAGCCTCCTCACTTTATGGAAAATCCAGACCCCACTTTTTTTTGCATGTTCAAGCCTTTGCCTCTGCTTTATGTCTGTTAGCAAGAGTGGCATTTACTTCTATCAATTCTTAAGTGCTGACACATCATAATCATCTATGTATAGCTTCTTATTAATTTAGTACTGCATACATATAAATAGCATAGTATCACAGCTTTCTTCTTGCATAATTTCTTATTTGTTTTACACAGAATCTGTCTGGAGAATGCAGGTGAAAATCCTGGCTTCACCAAAAACAACACGTCTTTTGTCCTTGTTTTCAGAGGTAGCACAAGAGAAAAGATGAAAAATTTAATTTCAGCTCTCCATAGGAAAACTGCTGTGATACTGTCTTTCATGACATTTAGCAGTGTGTTTCCTTTTTACAGGCTGCAAGTGAAGGAAGAGATTGAGAAACTGAAAAGGCTGGGCACCTGTGGGAGTCCCCAGCCCTTTGCCCCTCTTTACTCTTCCAGGAGTAAATGAATACTCAATCAGCCAAGTCTTTTGTCCACATTTTTGTTCTTTCCAGCTAAACAGTAGAAGCTGAGAGAACTTTTCATAAGGTTCACTCATCCACGGCAACAGAAAAATCGAAGTGTCCAAATCACTGCTGTAAGCAACTTCTCATTCCTACAACCACAACAATGGGATACGGAGTCTTCTGTAAGGAAATGACATCATATGTGTGCTTTTTAAAAGCACCTTTCTCAAGGATCCAATTGTTTTATTGGATTATTTATCTGTAGGCAGTTGCACATGGCTCCTGTGAAGTGACATGTGGAACCCAACTAGACTGGATGGTTGTGTGTCCATTTCAGCTGGAAGAGTTCCCTTGGCCCAGAGGATTTGGCTTTGGAAGTGATGAATGAGAGCATGCCCCACTGACACAGGTATGATTGCAACTCCAGAGGTTACAAGGCCTTTGGAAACGGACGCAATCATCCCGACCAAAACCTCTTCTTTTGGAAAATGCATCACGGGATCATTAGTGATTGCATATCTCCAGGACAAGGATGCCTGGCACCACATGATAAGAACAAATGCAAGACTCAGTGGTCTTGTACAGCTGACACATATTAAATCATCAACCTGACCTGTGAATACACCCAGGATTAATCCCTAAAGGCATTTTTATCCAAGTTCTAACTTGGCTTGATATCAATGAATTTCGGACATATAATAAGATCACAGAGGAGATGAAATGGCTGTATCTTCACATGCCCCAATTCTTAACTATTGAGTTTTCTAATTAAAAAATGCATAAATAAAGAAGACATTCAAGAGCTTCCAAGTTCTTTTAATTAGAATATACAAATAAAGCCACAGAAGAACATCCAGAGAAATAACAGTGATGCTAACCAAATGTGGATTCATTAAATGGCTGCTTACAGCAGAGCTGGAGCTCCCATTTTATTCATATAGGTTAGGATAAAAATCTTCATTGTGTGTAAGTGAAAATCACGGTGACAACTTTCTTAAACTGAAGTACCTGAAAGCCAGCACCTAATTCCTTATGTGGGTACCTTCATAAAGAAGGATTAACTTTGAGTAGTGTAACGAAGAATCCACATCAGATTCCAGAAAGTTTAGGTCCCCTTCAGATCCCATCTAATTTCTGCTAGCCTGTGTAGTTATCTTGGATAACCTAGGACTTCGCATACTAGACACCTATGTCTAGGCAACTGAATCATTTCCATAAAACAGCACTGCATCTTCAGGCAACACTGACAACTCAAAACTTTTGGAAAGTTAATACTGGTTCCTGACCAAAGACATTGATTACTGCAGACAAACTTTTCAAAGTAAGACCAATTACTTATGTACTCCAATTACTGCCCGAGGAAATCTATAACATCCCCAACAAACATGGTTCATTCCAGCACAGGGTTACATCTCCCAAAGTACACTTATAGTCTCCATTTGAGGAACTACTTAATTTCTTTGCCTGGAAATGAAACAACTTATATGAAAAAGGTCTGTGATGTCATAAGTAGCATGGAGACAGTGAAAGGGTGGACAACTGCCAGCTGTCTGTTCCAACAAAATAGAAGGTGTAACATAAAACCAGCAAGTGCCATTTGAAAGAAACAAAGAAAAGAGATCATTCATTACATACTGTGTTCACAGGTGACTGTAGATAGAAGCCTTTATATAATGGAAGAGAAACCAGATGGGCATTACGAAGAAAAGAATCCAGAAGACACCTTTACATCCAGAAATTTCTGAGACAGAAGTCTCAGGAAACTGAGAAAGTATCCTGAGAAAATATCAGGAAACAGTTATTCTACTCTTAATTTCTCTCTGCATCCAGTTCAGATAAGTATTGAGAAAAAGATGCTGAACTTGTAGATCTTTTCTGATAATGAAGACTCATATTAGCAGAGCATGTGTAATAAATGCTGTAAGTGTTCACTGGGAAGAAAGAAATACTGGTGACAAAAATTACCTAAATGTATCTTGATTTCCTTTCTTCTTTATTACTCTATGTTACCTACATCATAGGGTGCAAATCAGCAAGATTACAAAAGGCATAAGACATTTCAGTGGAAGAAAATACCATCCAAACATTTTTTTTTTCTGCTTGACAGATGTCTTAGATGTAGACAAACTTCTTGATATTTTTATGACCCCACAGGTGAGATTCTACATGTTGGCTCATTTCATAGACGACAGCAGAAGGATTATAGCACAGGGCTGCAGCTGGGAACGTGCATTAACCAGTGGGACTCCTCTGATATGGCTTGACTAGTCAGCCTGCTGCAGGGCTTTCAGCAGACCAGGGAGAATGTGGCATTGTACTCCCAAGGAAAAGGACAGAGCAGGGGAAAAATCATGTGAGTCTCCTGCACAGCACCAGGGATTTGACTGGATCATTTTCATTTTAATTCCTTTTTTTTCCAGGAAGCCAAACAAATACTGTTCCTACAAAAGGGAGAGGATTAGGAACTGGTAACACCATGCAGACACTATTCTGGGTATTTCATAGTCTCTGGGACACATAGGAAGCTCTCGGAAATTTGAATTTATTGGTTTCCCTTTTTTCTTCTGAAATAAGCAGTTCTTACAATAATCCAAACTCTTCACCTGGGGATTATGAATAGCGCAGTTTATATGCTTGTGCTACTATCCTGCTTACCCAATGCAACTTCCAGTTCTTCCCTTTCATGTATGTCCTCAGCCCTACGTGATCCCTCTGCTAGTGCTCAACTGGTCAAACCTTTGACGTACTTAATGGAAAATTAATTCCCACAAGTTCAAGTGAAAAAACTACCTGCTTCAATGCCGTCAGAACTGGACTCTAATCCCCAAAGGAAATGGCTACAGAGAGCGGTGTTTAAACTGCAAGAGTCAATCACCTAATTTGTGCTTATGAAGCACCTAGCACAACAGGGGTTCCCATTTCATTTGATTCCTACATGCAGCACTATAATAGAAATAAATAATAATAAGATTGCAGCACTGATCTTGCTGTTCCCTGCCACTGTTTAATGAACTCTCATTATTATATTAAGGAAATCCAAGTGTGCGTTCTGTAATTAGTCTTCTATCTGCCACATACCATAACTAGTCCTTACATTCTCCCTAGTGGTACAGATGGTAGCATGGAGGCTTACAAATGTATCCCCCTTTAAAGACAGACTCTATATATTTTACTTCTTTTAATTATCGTTGTTTTTAAATATGTGAAACAATGGCTCTTTTTGTATCTGTCCTCCTATAATTTTATCTAACAGCTCCTCACACCCTCAGAAGGAAGATCTTTCATTCTAATTGCATATTAGACTTTACTTTCATAGGGGCAGACAGCTATTTATTCATTCAGCTGATTCCTCTAAGAAACTAAGCAGTTCAGCATGCACTGAGTTAAGTGTAGGATAGCTGCTGCCACTGTCTGCGATACCTTTTAGATCCCTGGGAATCTAAATTCTTCAGATGTCCCTGTGTAAATCTAGAGCCTCTCTACCAGCAGGAGGATGGAGAATAGGATCACTGGTACCAAAAAAGCCACGTTTGGTCTCTGACTTCCACTCCTGTAGCTCCTGCAGCTAAGCTCGTCATTGCTGGGAATTATATATGCCTATTTGTCAGTAAAGAAATAAAGAGAGTCTGACAACGTTGGAAAATCTGGTGTGCTATAAAATACCTGGTAATGCAAAGCATGATTATATATGCAAGCAACTCCTAAAATACCATAGCTCTTAACAAAGGGTTCATTACCTAGACAGAGGAAACAGGTTTTCCCTAAGACAAGCAATGTCTACATTAAAGTAATTAATTCTGGTTATTTTGGCTAAAGAGAGGAGAGGGAAGAGGAAAGTGAAGAGCAGACAGGAATACAGATACTAAAAATGAAAGGAACTAAATAGCCCCTGGTGAGAAAACCACCTCATTAGGTGTCATAGGCTTCTGGGTGCCTGTATCTAAAACGTATTCCAATAAGTCTGCAGTATTCACAGTTTTATACATTATTGACTGATTTCTTGACAGATGGCATCCACCGTCTCTGTCTCTCCCCATGAGGCCTGTCTGTCCAGGTGTGTTTCCCACAGTCCCTTCTAGAGAAATGGGTGAACTGGGTGTCAAGTCCTGACTTGGAGGAGAAACATCAAAAGCCCAAAGAACCAGCACACGTTGATGTGATGGGGCCCAGTCTGGCCAAAAATGTTTTTAACAAGAGGAAGCGTTGCTGTGCACACTGTCACGACGTCGTGAATCACACCCTAAGCAAAGCCAGGCACTCTTGCAGCCACAAATCATCTTTGTCTTTGAATCTTTGTCTTCCTCCTCAATGGCTTTCCTATGCTTTCGCACTTGCATTTGGGCAGGCTTTGCCAGTGTAGCGTATTTCCCTTGAGGAATCAAGACCTGCTCTGTTAACAGAAATGAGCAGCTGGTCTTCCACAAGGAAGGATTGCCAGCAAACAAAAGGATTTTCCAGCATTTCCCACTAAAATTACTTTTGGCAGGAAAACAAGAATCATTCACAATGGAGCCATTTTTAAGGGATGCCTGTACCAATTTCAACAGAAACAAAACATTTGATTAAAATGAAAAAGGCAGAGAGAGACAGCACAAAGAAATTGGTCTATAAGTCCCTCCACCAGCCAGGCTCTCCCCGGTCTCTCCAGCTTCCTGTGGGAATTCATCCACTTTGCATACATAATCTCTGCTAACCCAAAGAAGAGAGAGATGCTGTGCATTTACTACCATCGCCTCTTTTGTTCCCCATCAGCACCAGGTGCTGTCACACGTGCCCACCACCCGTGACATGGTTCCACAGTTCCCACATTTAGCTTAGGGTTATTTTCACCCAGTTTTTGTGGTTCTTTAGCTTTAGCTAAGAAGTTAAAGCATGGAGGTCAGGTAAGTGGTTTGAACCAGACAGAGCAGGAAGCAGAATCTGAGGTCCCCTCTCCTATCATTATCCCGTCACATGAGAAGACTCCGTCTCTGAAAGCGTTTGTGTTAGCTCTGATGAGAGGCAAGGAAGTCTGGCTTCCCATAGACTTTCCCAAGTGGGAAATCACTTCTGTAACAGCTTTAGTTTCTTCTAGAGTGACATTAGCAATTAGGTTCCAGTGTAGTCTGACTTCAGATTCAAGATGTCCTTTCCAATATTTTATAACCATATGAGCACAACCACTTGTTTTACTCTAGTACTCGCCATTCCAATTTCGCTTCATTTAACAAATTTACATGAAATTCATACGGTTTCTTGATTTCTTTTCTCCTCATGACAGCAAAACACCTCAAGGAACAAGGACGTTCTTTAAAAAAATGTTAGTGTTAATCAACGATGCTTCACTTTTTTGTCTGGGAAGGATTACTCATCAAGTTGCATTGGCACAAAAGCCAGTAAGAAGTGGGTTTTAAACCTGCTTTATAAAATTTGCTACTGCACAACTTTTTCTTAACAGATAATTTCTTGTCCTTTAACAAGGTCCTCAGTTGTCTGTTGCAATAACACTAGTCCAAGCAAACCAGGGGACTGCTCCACAGCTTCATCATACCAGTACTCACAGTCATTCCCCTATAACCTGCCTACATCTTCCCTTCAGCGATTCCAGCGCATTACAGATAATTATACCACCTTGTACCATCCTCTATAATTCCCCTTCCTCCTTGCTGTTTACATTTTTCAGAGATGCGTGGGTTGCCCACAGCAAGAACTTCACTTTGGCTCATTAACATTTAGAACCTTCAGCAAGATGTTTACAAGGTTACTTTTCTTTTAAGCCAACGTAATGTATGAGTTTTTCTATGCAGTTGCATCTTAAGAGAATTCAAAAATACAGATATTGACAGGAAAATGGAAAACATTACAAAAGGAATAGAAAGAATTTGCAGCATTGCTAAAATGCAGCATAGGTTTTCTGTATTTTTCTCTCTCATTTAGCTGGGTTGATGGCTATCGTTAAATTTTGTTTCTCCAGCATCAAATAAAAGGACACTGGTGCATTCTGGTTTATGTTATACATCGTCTGTGGTCAAGTTACACTTAGTATGGAGAAACAAGTTTAAATTGTGATATATAATGATCATTTTATAAAAAGAGACAAGAAATTCTATCAACTCTGTTCATCCTACTGGTCCGTGTGTTTCCTAATCTGGTGCAGTCACACACTCCTGCTGTTTTACTTCTGCAGTTTGCTAGTAAGGGTGTTCTGGAACAAAAGCAAAGCCCTGCTGAAAAACAAACTCTACAGGAGACACCCAAATTCTCCCATCAAAAATTAAAACTAACTTTAAAAAGAAGAAGTCTGAAGTGAGAAGCATGTCTCCATACGAATATAGCCCTGCTTTCCATAAATCCTTGAATGTCTTCTGACACACAGGTGTTTAGCTGTTACGTGGAAGTACAACGAAGACACCTGCACAGAAGAGACGGTGCCAGCGGCTCCGGCTAGCAGACGCACACGGCTCGTCAGAAGTTGCTCGCTGGGGCAGTAGCAAAAGGAAGGAGAAAGTTTCCACACTTCCCAAGGAAATCAAACTGTGGGAAACAAATAAACAGGCAGCCGAGGAAGGAAACAAGCACACGAAGGTCAGCTGTGGTCCACAGGATGCTGAAAGTGTCTGTGATCTGCACAGTCACAAGCCATCAGCAACAGCCAAAACCCATCTAGCCTAGATGCCACTGGTCTGCAGCTGGATTGCACGAGCTCCTGATCTCCTTGCCAGTAAGAGCAAAAAGACTTAATTTTTGGAGACCACAGTTCAGAACTTCATCTTTGACTCTGATTTTCTTTATTTGCAGCAGACTTTTGCAAAAATAGGTTCCTTCTCTCTGAAAATGTTGATGAGAAGGTTTGTTTTCCTATTTCAAATAGAAACCCTGCAAGGTGTGGGGAGGAGTACAAATGAATTACACCAAGGACTCAATGCACTTACCCATACATGGGTGTCAGGTGCCACTGGAGATGCCCAAGGGCCTTGAGACATCTGCAGGGCTTGTGGATATGGCACCAGATGGGAGGACAACCGGAGAGGGCAACTGGGGGCAGCCACAATGCCATAGGTTATCTTGCACGGTCCATATGGCTGAACCTGATGCTAATGGATGAGATTACCTCATCTATCTCTAAAGGTCTGTATCGGAGCAAATTGCCTTTGCTTTTACAGACTGTGAAGAAAAGCAGGTGCATTTAGATCACAGCTTTCACAGCTTCTCTAAGGTGAGGGAAATCTTCCCAAAAGACATGTTTCTCTTCATTGATTAGATGATTCCACTAAAAGTGGAATTTCTAAATTTCAAGCACGTAACACCATCTGAGCATTATTTGTTAGTGATGGCTACAAAAGGTGAAGGTCCATCTCTATGTTCCCCTTCTAGTTGAAGAAAGGCTCATCATATAGCCAGCAAGTTTAGAGTGTCATACATGTCAAAGTAGATGCTTGCCTTGCTGAGATGAATCATGCCTTTGCATTCACTCAGATGAATATTGCCAAAGGCTTGGTCTAAGCCAGGGGCAAGAAAAAAGTACCGAGAAGATTAAAGATTTGCGACTAAGGGTAAATGAGAAGTGCTGCTGGAGAGCCTGAAGTCCAGCATTATAAATCAGAGGAATGAGTGCCCACGCTCTGTAGCTCTAAGGGGTACATGAGCCTTTCTTTAAGTTGGGAACTCCAGAGAAACTTTACGGGAAAGAAAAAGGGACATGAAAAAAGAGAGGAAAGCTGATCTCTGCCCATTCCCTATCCTGAAAGAGCGAGTGAAGTTCTGCTGTTCCTGCATCTCTCTCTCTGTTCTCACCCTTACCAAAAGTTTGGGTCAAAGTTCAGGGTAAATCAGCTTTTTTAATGAATTATTTAGTACTTACAAAATAGCGAAGCATCCCACAGCATTAAGTTAGCAGTGATTAATGGTCCATAAAAGATTTCTGCATGTATGGATAACTCATGCAGTATTTATCTCAGCACCACAAGTGGCTGGGTCAGCACTTCTATGATGAACCTCTAGAGCCTCTAATCTCTGACAGGTATAAATCAGGAAGAGTATGGAAAGGAGGGTCATATTCTATTCCTCCCCTGTGAGAGAGGGTTACGATGTTACAAAAATATTAAGTGTGCAGTATTTCACAGTTTGACACCTAGAGAATTAGTCTTGAGGTTGCTTTTTATTCTTCCTCATCAAGATTTTAGTGGAGAGGAGAGGTAGTGTCTTCTTTATTTCACTCTCTGAGTAAAGGAATGTTGTTTTTTTTTCATTAGGGTTCCTAATCTGGAGTGCTCCTGCATTCTCACGAAGGAGATTTAGTTGGAGAAGTTTAAATTGAGATTCAGTAATTAAATGTACACACCACCCTGGTGCATTTCAGGGTTTACTAGGGAAGAGTGTCATACCACACTCCTCCTTCAACCTGACTCCTGGACAGAATAGATGGGGGTTAAGATATACGTATGAGGTTCACGTCAGCATCTCTTGCTGTGGGCCTTCAGGGAAAACTTGTAATTGTACCATGCCTCAGTTTCCCTACCTGTTATGTGAGAGAACAGAGAAAATAACTGTGATTCAGGGTTGGATTGCACAGCTTCTCAACATTTTCTGTCAGACATGGATGTCCAGGTGATTTTTTTTCTCCTTGCAAATATAGCAACTTTTTTTCTAGGACAGATGCTTCTGAGATACTTAAAGATCAGCTTTTCTCCACTTTTCACCTGAAGGGCTTCTTATATCTAGGAAAAGTGATCCTGGAAACTACTAGCCTTGATACAGTTCATGGATTCAGGTAAGTATCTCTACAAGCAGATCATTGCTCGGTGCAGTCTTCCTTCAGTGCAAGTCAGAGAATGATTCTGGGTGGGTAAAATCAGCAGATGTACCCACTCACCATTCCAAAAGTTGGCTGGGAGCAGGTGCCACAAATTTGCCCTGGCCTCCTAGCTATATATAAACTGAACTGTGTTGTATAAGGAGGATTTCTTGTGACCTCTTCCCTTATAAATCAATTTTATGAACCGTTTGCCTGCCAAACTCAGAGCAGCAGCAGTGTTAGAAGGTAGTCAGAGCTAGTGGGAGTCACCTAGCCATGGCCATTACTAGCCACCAAGTTAAAGAGAATAGTGATGTTCCTCCTTTGCGACACAGCAAGACCATCACTGTGCTACCCTGGTTCTCTTCCTTCATGATTTCTCAAGAACGGTTGTTAAACAAGAGGAGAAGACTATAATTTTATTGAGTTGGCCGTTGGGCAGTCAGGGTCTGGTTTGCAGTAAGTGCACCACGACTACTTCATGGCTGAGCACGCATGGTGTGAGAGCATGGATGCCACCCAGGGGCTGCCAGCTCCAGACGGAGACGCCTCAATGGAAATGTCCTACAGTAGAGGTGTCTGTCTAAGAGAAACGTGAGGAAACCCAGCGCAGCCAAGGGAGTCTACAGAGCGATTCTGCTCACCCACGGTAGTGTCTGCCATCCCTGCAGAGATGCCTCTGATATCCAAGGGCATTTCAGACAACATCAGATGTTTGTGTGTAGACAACTTCAGACCTGGGTCTCTATTCAGTATGAGCACACTGTAGACATCCAAATGTCTGAATTTGAAGCTGAATCATACCCCCGGGGCTCAGTTCAGGTGCCTAAATATAGTAGTGCCATCTAGATGCTCTGAAGTGTCTGAGGACCTTTGAGCGAGCCACATCCTTCTGGACAGGCAGCTGGAGGCTGGGCCGGATACCCAGAGGCAGCTCTGATGGCTCAGAGCTGAACAGAGCTGCCAGCATCTTTGGTCAGTGGAGTCAGCATTGAGGCCAGTTGCAGTATTATCCAAACGTCTTCTGTTTGGGAGGTTTGAGTCCCTTCATCTTTTAATCTTAAGCACTGTGAATTTTGTTATGTGCATTTGCATGTTAAGGTGGTACCCTAGCTTCACTTCATTTATTTTCCACAGGAAAAGCTGAAAGCAATAGTCTGTGCACTACAGGTTGTTAAAAATGAACTATTTCCTTTCAGTTTTAAAAAAAACCCAACTCATTAGAAATGAAAAGGTTTCCAACAAAATGTTAAATCACTAGCACCTCCTTTTCCTCTTCACGTCTTCTCTCTTTGTCTCACTCTTTCTTCTTCAGTGAAAAAATGGAACCAAAATGAAGAGGAAACAGAAGCTGGGATCACAGGAGAAAACACAGAGCCCCAGATAAAATGAGGGAGAAAACTGTGGAAAACACACGCTTTTCTAAACTCTTCAGATGAATCACAACAACAAAAGTTTCTTCCCAGAGCCCACTGAACAGCAGTGATTTCAGCTGTCTGCTTGTTTTGTGAAAAGAATTTTTTTAACAAATTTTCAGCTCTTTCAGACTCAACTAAAACAACATTCAGACAAGTTGATCTGCACCAACCACCCAAATGCGATTCCCAGTGTCAAAGGCAGCTCCACCATTTGCTACAGAAGCCCTTTATCTTCCTGCTACTATTTATGGACATTAAAACAAACCAGACAGAGACTGATCATTAAATAGGTAGTTCCAAAATAATGAGCTTCACATTCACGGCAGCGCAGATGCCATTTATCAGTCATCTGTCACTGGTCCACAAAGCACTCCTGCCTTTGTAGTGCAATGAGCTGTATCAGGATGCTCTTCCCAGCCTAGTACCATGATTCCTCTCCCTTCTTTTGGTATCTGCAGGATAGACATATCCTTGGATACACCCCAGATACAGCAGTAAGCTGCACTTGTCTAAAAGCACATAATAATAATTGCAAAATAATTTTTTTCAAACTATTGATCAAGCTTTCCATGCAATGGCAAGTCCTGAAATAGTGACAATCCTACTGTGCAGATATCCAAAGACAGTACATTCATATTCTTGTTACAAACACTATTTTCTTCTAGTTTGCTATATATAAGCTTCCATACCCCCATGTCTTGATATTGCAAATGCACATTGCATTGCATATTTCAAAATTTCTGCTCTGTGATGTAAAGGACATGGGTGTGACGGAGGTTAAGGACATGGTAACACATCCTGTGGTTTCTCTGCAACCTCTGACAACAGAACATGGAGTCTCGAACCTTGGTCTCTGTTTTCAGCCTCTCTACAAATGGGTATGTTCAGAGGTCACTATGCACTTCGTTATTCACTTAAAAGGGGAAAATATGTCAACATATGCTGAAATAGAAAAGGTCCAACATGTACGAGGACCCTAATATAAAATGAATGCTGGAGCAAACAGCAAAACAAACTCTGAGGCTACACCCACATTAGCACGTAGTGCAAACCCAGAAAGGAATAAAGGCACAAAGGAAGGTGTTGGCTATTTGTTAGTTCAGAAAAACTTTTAACCCAACATTCCCTCGCAAAGACTTCTCCTCAGAGACATTATTTTTATCTTTGTAACACAAGGGATGATGAGGCAGACTGAAAAAACATTGTGTTTTATTTAAAAGCAAGTGGATAGGTTATATGTTTAGGTTAGGTGGAGGAGAACTTAACATCTTGGCTGATGGGAGGGCTACCACTGCCTAGAGACTAAGGAGTAGAAAACAAGGCCCATAGCTTCTCCTTGGGGTCTCCCTAGCCTTGGTCCAGAGACAAAACCAAAACTGGGATCACAATTATCAAAATTATTTCACTCAGATTTAGACAGGAAACCAAGCACTTGATTTGCAGAAGTATTTTGTACCTAATACATGCTGAAGTTTCCAGAAACTGTGTCCACTTCTTTCACGGAGCTCCATACCCTTGGTCCCACAAACAGGAGGTTTGTTTTTGGTTTTAGTGCATTTAGGATTGACTTCTAAACGTTTAGTTCTTCTGATGTGTTTTGAAAAACTGGTCTTTAACTAGGCTTAAAGTGTGTTTGGCATCCAGTTCTTCTGGGAATGAGTCAGTTCACAGGTTATCAGTATTTATTGTGTAGGTTACAGCACCATCCATAACGTGATTTGTCTCAAGCATGCAAAGAGTTTGTGACTCAGATCTACTGTTCCTTCTTCTGACTTCTTGGTATCACATTACAAGGTCAATAAATCTCTTTAAAACATTTAGGTAGACCTGGAGTTAAAAAAAAAAACAAGATAAAAAATACCACTGCAGCGAAGTTATTTTCATATTATTAAACTTTCTCAAGCAAAGGTAGCATTACACAGAGGCAATGAATCTAAAAAAAACCCACTGTGTCTGGAACTCTGCATATTGAATAATGGATTTGTTCTTTGTTCAAAAATTTTCTGTCCTGCAACAACTTTAATTCTCAGTGAGAGAGCTGAGTTTATATTATACTGAATTTAAAAGCTACAAAACCAGGTGTTCCCTGATGTACTTCTATATTTTATCCCAAATCAGGTTATAGTGGCATTGAATACAGCTATGTGACAAAACCTGTACTATATTATGCCATATTAATCCCTCTGTGAGAAAATAAATATTCCGCTCCCATTAAAGTGGATCTTATTCATAGAAATAAAACAACCAATAAAAATTCCCAGCCATGAACACAACCTAAGAACTCCCTGAATTTATTAATGAAATAGGGTAAGTATAATATCATAATACAAATAATGGTTCGATTTCATCAGATCTTTATTTAAAAAACTATAGAGAGTGAGCCCAATGGAATTTGCAAAAGTCTGATACTTCAGGAGTCGTTTATCTTTCTGGTCTCAGTTTACATATATGCGCCTCAGGATACTCCTGCTAGCCAGGAGGAGGAGAGGAACAGAGAGTTGGCAGGAATTCCTTGAGGCAGCGCAACACATGAAGTCCACAGACCATTGTCTCCTCGCTACTGTTTACTGCTTTTATATCTGCTCACAGGAACTACCTGACTCTTCCAGTGAGACTGAGGTACAGCTGGTAGAAAGTTCTCTGTCCACACCTCATTTCGATGTCAAATTGGGTTTTCAACCAAGCAAAAGAGATTTGAGAAAAATCTGATTTTCATCTGAAAACTCAAGTCTCCCAAAGAGCTCTTTCCTCTCAATTTTCTGCACTTCAGTGCTAAATAATTTTCAGGTTTGGAGAAAAACGCTTCCTTGGGTTGGTAGAAGTCACTATCCTGCCGGTGTCCATAGAATACAGAGTGCTCTGAGATACTCCACCTGGGAGCTTTTGGTGACAGAGTCATCTTGTCTGGACCACAACTAATCTCATGAGTCTCCACATCCTGACTGAGGCCCAAAGAGATAATGAAATAGTTAAAATACTCAACGAGTCAATGAAAGACTCAATGACAGAAACCAGGTTTCTCAATTCCCATTCAGTGCCCTCTTTGTTAGAGTGAGAATATTTAATTACTTATGTCCTAATAATTTGCTGGATGATCCCCTAATAAACATAGCAATGCTATGAATGTGTAGACGTTTGAAGATCCTGCTGTCTCAACTGTCATTATAATATAATCTCATGGTTGTAACATGAATACTTTTAATTAGCTTTTAAAAAAATTAGTCTTGTCTGTGGCAAGCCCACTTGCATGATTTAGGAACAGGCTCTCTCTAATGAGTTCACCATCCACAGTTGCACAGACTGAAAACTTGCTTTTGATATTTTATTTTCTCAAAGTCCATAACCCTAATAATTTTAATAAATATGATACGTGCACAGATCAGGAATTTGTCTTCCTGCAGGATGTTTCCTCTTCTTTCATGCTGGCCTGTCTACTTTGCTGTGAACTGATCTTATTTGTTGGAGTTGAGTTACTTCAGATCAAAGGCCCAACATCAATAAATAACACACAATGCAGTTGCTCCTCTCTCATTAGATTTAGGGTCTCTGGAACTCGAAAAATAAAATTATGTTATTATTACAATTTTTATCTTTCTAACGGTTTATTAAGCCAAGCAAAGGAATACTTTGGAACAAACAGAGTTGACGTTTTGACATGTCCTGCACCTAAGAAAAACCTAGCATCCAATGATATAACATAAAGAGTCTTAAAACTACCTCTACTGAGCTGCCCGCCTCCATGAGCTGGGCAGGCAGGCAGAGAAAAGCTCTGCTTAACTTCATTTCTTTCTTCTTCACCTTCCAGGTACCTGCTTTGTCTGTGGGTCATGTCTGGTTCGTGAGATCCCCGGGGCAGAGACTGTGCTATATGTTTTGCGCTGTTTTACGCAGTGCCCATTAGATAAGGTCTTTATCCTTGGGAAAGGTTACGAGGCTCCACCGCAATGAATCTAAGGGGCACTGCCAGCCATCCAAATGTTCCTTTTCTCTTTGCCATATGCTGCTCTTCCTGTCTGTAATTTGAAAATAAGAACACAGAGTAATGTAATACAATTGCCTGTATGAAGCATCTTACATGTCGTACAAGGACTGAGGAAAGATGATCCCAAATTTCCATATTTTTCTATGTGGGCCTTGTTCCCGTATCGGGAGTTGCAAGCTCTCTGCATGGTGCACCACAACTTGCCCATATGACTGCCCTTTCCCAGCAGGCTTTTCTCAGGTTTCTGTTTCAGCTGTTTTGGAAAAGAACTTGACGTGGGGATGCTGGAGACTAAAAGCACCGTGGAAAGTTGTCCACGTTGAACTCGGGTTGCTGCAGCAGGGGAGAAGTACTTTTGTGAGGTTAGGGCATTTGCATCCAATTTACCTACACTGAAGCGGAGACTTCAGCACGGTGATTTCCTCTTACAGCCCAGGAAAGGTCACTGCAGACGCACACAACACTGAGAGTACAGGAATGCAGTAGCTGATTTTATGGTGTGCTCTGTGGATGTGGATTATAAAAGGGAATTAAATGCCCAGCTCCATCCACTGCCTTTGGATGCACTTTCCTACTTAATTTATCTTTTCAAGCATATCTCAGCCTTATAGAGCTCCTGTGCATGAAAAGTGGAAGGCAGGTACTGCTTTTGCATAACGGCACCAATTTCAGAAGCCATAGATAAGATTGTACAGGTGAGGCTAAAAATATCTCTATGGACATTCTCAAGAGAATGAAATGTAGCAGACTAAGGCATAATGTTTACAGCTAAATGCTCTTTCCTACACTTAAGGCCGAATTCCAATTTCATTGAAAGCTATGGAGAAATTCAATTTACGTGGAGTCAAGATTTCACCTCTATTTCTTTTCTCCAGTACTACATCTTCATGCAGAAGTAGAAATTAAATCCAAAGGGTCCTTATTTGATGTAAAGAAATACTTTCAGCTTCTGAGATTTCAGAAAGGTCTCACTATTAAATTGTGTGCACACATCCTGAGAAAAGGGATGTTGGAAATTTCCATAGAAAAAAATAAGGATTTTTTTCATTTAATGGTGGCCAGGCCTAACAGAATAAATTGTAGGATAGGTCTCTTTAAAACTCGTATGTTCATATATGTGCAGAAACGTATAATCACACTGCAATCTGGAGCTCGGAGCATTATTTATTCTGTTTGAGAGAGCAGGACCAAACAGGCACCAAGAATGGTGCCCCTGGTGCCGGGTAATGTACAAATGCAAAGCAGCAAGTGGACTGTGCCCTGAAGAAAAAAACTAAGAATTATTTTCACATTCCCTTTCTTGAATCCAGAAAACAAAAAATGAAGTAAATGCGCTGAGACTTGGTAAAGAAAAGAAAACTGTGTCGTAGGGAGTAAGAATGCTTCTGCACAGAAATCACAGAATCACAGAAACACTACGTTGGAAAGGACCTTCAAGATCATCAACTCCAACCATTAATCCAGCGCCACCATGTCCCCTAAACCATGTCCTGAAGCGCCACATCCACACGTTTCTTGAACACTTCCAGAGATGGCGACTCCACCACCTCCCTGGGCAGCCTGTTCCAATGCCTGACCACCCTCTCAGGGAAGAAATTTTTCCTAATATCCAATCTAAACCTCCCCTGGCGCAACTTGAAGCCATTTCCTCTTGTCCTATCGCTGGTTACTTGGGAGAAGAGACCAACACCCTCGTCGCCACAACCCCCTTTCAGGTAGTTGTAGAGAGCCATAAGGTCTCCTCTCAGCCTCCTCTTCTCCAGACTGAACAACCCCAGTTCCCTCAGCCGCTCCTTATAAGACTTGTGCTCCAGACCCCTCACCAGCTTCGTTGCCCTTCTCTGGACACGCTCCCGCACCTCAACATCCTTCTTGTAGTGAGGGGCCCAAAACTGAACACAGGATTCAAGGTGAAATACCACAGAATGGTATTTCAGACCTTTCCCATCGCTCACGAAATTAGCCTGATCCTCTAGCTGCTTTTAGCAAGATGCTGTAATTTAGAAAGTTATTCAATAATTGCACACACACAAACCTTCATTTGCCTCCCTGTGCTCATGCATTACGATGAAGCCTTTAATTACAAATGAACGTATATTATTATTTTTGCAGGCTCCACAGCTCAATGCGCGGAGAGAAGGGGCCACGCTAGGCAAACCTCCAAATAGTATCTCCTTAGATCTGCACCCTGCGCCTGCACTGTGTATAACCTTGCTGCACGCTTCAAAACCCTGCTGGGAAAATAAGACTACGGGTTACCTCACACCCAGCGCTACAAACCCCTGCAAGCCCCACAAAGATGCAGAAACGTCTCTTCATAAATCTGCTGTGACACCAGAGCGGTCCCAGATTTATTTTACTGCGGGGGGAACCGAGGGCCAGAGGACTGGCTCAAAAGAACAACTTAACTTTTGACGCCTCCGAATAAAGACAGCACATTTCATTTCTCTGCTCTCGGAGGGTTTATCAGCTGGGAGCGACGAGCACCCGGGCGAGCCAGAGGTGCAGCCCCGTTTCGTCCCACGCACGCACCCGGTCCCGCTCCTCCCTGGGGTGCCACGGAGCACAGTAAGCCCGCTCTCCTCCTCCATCCTCCTCTCGCTCCCCGGGGAGAAATTGTCTCTAGGGAAGCCCAGCCGAGACCCTCCAGCTCAAGCAGAATCAGAGCTGTCAGAATCTGGGAAGAAGCCAGGCGCCAAATTTCGGTGACTTTCGTGTGAGAGACCAGAATTTTCCAAAACTCACAGTTTCTCCATATACGGACACTTCTACAGGAAAAGCAAATGGAAATATCCCAGACATAAAGGCAGTGTTTCCTACCACAACTAAACCCACGTGCATGAATGTGCTACAAGTTCCCACGTAGCATCCTTTTTTAACATGCAGAATAAATATCTCCCAATTTCATTTTCTGAAACGGTTTGTTGTTCTTGTTGAAAATTTAAAAAGGTCTCGTGGCAGAATTTCAGCTGGGGTCAATGGTCAAAATTTTGCCAGTACCATCTAATTAGTATTAACGACAGGCATCAGTACCAGTCCTGCCTAATTAGTATTAATGACAGAAGTCAGTACCAGTGCTGCCTCTCTCTGATACAAAAGGACCTGCCTGTCACTGAGGGATATAGGAGTGCAGCAATTTTTTGGGAGGGAATCACATTCTTGCATTCATTGAGTTTCTCCTACTACCCAACTTTTAAGAGGCAGGAGAACAGCTGAGATTTGAAGTTTTAAGGCACCAGAGACTTAAGGGGGATTTTGCACCGAGGCTGAGAGGCGAGATCCGCGCTCCCAGCCTCCTGCTCCTGCCTCGCTGCAGCCCAGCCCCGTGTGCACGGGCACTGCCGGCTGCCGCGGCTCCTGCGGATGCAATCGCCCCAAAATGCAACGTGTGACTTCTTCTTCAGGCAGTCAAGACTCAGCTCATTAATCAGAGTTGCAGCATTGCTTCCAGATGCCATTTCAGTCAAAGGAAATTCTCTCCTCCGTTTTGCAAGGAGGTGGGGCTGGGGTCAGGAAGGCCATGCCCTCAACCACCTTAAAACCAGTAGAAAGGGGACTGCAAAAGAGCTGGCTAACATACATGAAAAATATTATCTGGTCGTGGGTCTGAATTACTCTGTGCATGGAAGTCACCTGCTCTGAGAGCTTAGACAAAACTTGCATTTGGGGGTTTGCAGGATGTTGTGCATTCGTAACGCGCTGGGCAAAGGCAAGACGGAGGGGGCTGTGAACCAAAGCGGGTATGGGTTTGTCAATAGTTTTTCCAGCGAGGTACAACATTGCTCTGATCACCCCGAAGCCAGAAGCAGCTGACCAGCAGTAGCTAGCAGCCGCTAGCGTGGCACCAAATAGTTTGCACTGTGACTCGCCCCGTGTTAATGTCTCGGAGGCTTGCCTTTCCGTTCGTGAGTCCGTCTGTTCCATGGGGAGGCCGGTGGCACGGGGCAGCTCTAGCAAAGGGTGGGAGAAGTATGCACGGAAACAACATTCCCTAGATAATTAGGTATAAACAAAATAATGGAAAGAGGCTCATTTAAAATAGAGTGGTTTGGTTTTATTTGACGTTACTGTGCCTCCACTGTACTCTGGTTGATATCAACAAGAACCTTCTGTTTACTCTTCTCATCTCTATTTGTATTAAGATTTGGGGATTTTTACAGTCAGTGAAGAGAGCAGGGTACCCAAACAGAAAGGGAAAAGAGATGCCTGTCCTTAGTCCTCCATTTTGTAAACCAAGGTTTTTATCTCCATCACCTCAGAGCTGTTAGATCTAAGAGTCAGTCATTGGGAAGAGGTGGGAAGAAAAGTCTCATCTGCTGATTTATTAAAATATGTTAATGCATTATACTGTAAACCTTGAAAAGGATGTGTGTGTAGGCAGTTGTTTGCATCTGCACAATGTCTTATTCATGGCTGAATGGAGCGGGAAGGTGGGTAATGGCTGGGGGGGGAATGTGGGTATTACCCAAACCGACATGCAAAAGGCAGCTTGTGCTTGCAGAAAATTCTATGCTCTTGTTCTGATGGCCCCTTTTCGTACATTTACACTGTCAGACAGCTTAGTATTGCACTTCATGCCCAGGTGACCACTACCTGGAACAGCAGTGTAGAGGTAGCCCTTAAAGTTGGCTCAACTTTGGTCTCTGAGGAGCTCTTTGGGTTTTGCTTCTCCAGGGCAGGATTTCTGTGTCCTGTCTGTGAGCTCCTTCTTCACTCAGAAAAAAAAATATTTAGTATTGCGCTCTCAGCTGCAGTCAGCTGGGGATGCCAAAATGAGATATTAAACGCTGTATATTATGTTTGTTGACATAGGCAATCGATATGACAGTGTACGTGAGTAAAAAGACATAAATACAGTTATTCTGCCCTATACATCTCTGTCAGACTCTCTAGAGCCACACAGAAAGAGTACAACATCGGTGAACTGGTTCACACTGGGAAGATTTCCCTCCTGAGAGCAAAAACACAGACATGGTGTTTCAGTTATTTTCTGTGATTTGGGTTTTTTCAGCCAAAGCTCAGATTTTAGACCTCATGACCACAGCTTGAAATCCAGTAACGACGGTGATGTATCAGTTGGTATCTTCAACTTCAGTTGTGGTTTGGTTAACTTTGGTTAACTTTGGGATGTCTCAGCTGGGTACTGGTGGGACTCTGCATGACCTGTTTTGAAGGTCTTAAGAGGAAATTTAAGACACAACCTTTGCTTTGGGAACACGGACACAGCAAAATAAGATGGATAAAGAAAGCAGTTTATTCTTTCCTCAAACGCCTTTCCCTCAAGTTATCCAAAGAAATGTAAATTCAGGAATGTCAGTTTCAACTAAAAATCATTTTCAAAGCAGTATCTGAAATGCTCAGTGATGAGTCAATAATCTTTTTCAGTTTGGTCCAAGAACTTGATACTTCTTGTTTTGATGTTTCCCATTCAAAATGTTCCTGAACACTTTCTAAAATGAAAAAAAAAAAATATTTAACTTTGAGTTCCATTTATGGACAAGTACACAAAAACATTGAAACTTGTCATAGTGAACAAGTTTTGGGTTGGTTTTTTTTCTTTCAGCTCAGCTGCTCTTATCATCTGGTATAAGACCAGTGAGGAGTATACAGCTTTCTTGCTCAGGTAAATGAACTTTATTAATTGACTGAGGAATAGTTAACAAGCCTAGAAAAATAATTAGCAATTGGCAGAGAAGATGATGATGGAGAATTTAACAATCTCAGAGCATGCAAAAAAATTTGTACTTTCAAATTCCTTTATTTTTCTCATAATACTACTGCTGACGCTCAGAGTAAGGGTGCGTTTACCCGCTCTCCCAGCAAGTGTCACCTCAAAAAGAATCAGCCCTCAGTCTTTAAGGAGAAGCTTTCGAACACTGAAGGGGAAGTGGGGCAGGTGTTGCAGTAAGGCTATTTTATTCCTGCACGGACCACATCTGTGCAACCAACTTGCAGAAGGCTGCTGGTTTCACCTACAGCTGGGAAAGGTTCAAACCAGATTTGATTCCTAGAGCGACCTTCAATATGAAATGCTCCACGAAACATTCCTTCTGCTGCATGAAAATTGCTCATTTCAGAACTATCCCCACTAGGTCTGTCAGTGTCACAAAGCTTAATGGAGATTATTCAGGGTCATGCTGTAAATGCAATACATGTCCAAAATTAAAAAAATGCCTCTGTGCCTTAAAATTGCAATTGAAGACCCTGATACTGCAGCACAGACAGTTTCTTACCCATGCCAAAGAGGTGACATTAGCACCTGACATTACATTTTACAATTTCTGATTGCAAGGAAAATAGACGAGGATGAACCTTGTTCTGCACTGCTAATGTCACAGCTTCTGGAAAACAGGAAGCCAGGGCAGCCTAATGGCTTAAACGCTGGTAAAGAATAACCACACATATTGTTATCTCCTGACTTTTGGTGGTCCTGTGATGCTTGTGCACTTGGGACCTGACATCTCAAAGCCTGAGAGGTTCCTTTCTGAGCCCTTGCGATGGTCCTGGAACACTTTACTGTGCTGGCACTTCCTTTTGAGTGGCAGGAATCTTGGAACCCTTTGGATCCAGATCCTGAAAAGCCCCCTCAGAAGAGTCAGTGGGACTACTGGAATAACAGACTTGTTTATGATATTTGAATATATTTGAACATTTCCATATTATTTGAGAAAGGCTGAAAGGTGGACAATGTTCACCTGTGTTCTCCTGTCATGGGACCTGAAAAATTTTGGGGCTGGGAAGCAAAACTCAGAGTACTGAAATGCCCTTCCCGACTGTAGGCTTTTTGATGATGACCCGCAGCTGAAAGGGATCCCACAAATTTCCTGGCTCCATCACCACGTCCTCCTTGTACTCATTGACCCCAGGTTTAAAGTCCCTCCATCTGCATCAATATGAAAGATGCAAATCCATGAATTAGCAGGGCCTGTAGTGATAGGACAAGGGGTCATGGTTTTAAACTAGAAGAGGGGAGATTCAAAGTAGATCTAAGAAATTTTCCATAGTGAGGGTGGTGAAACACTGGCACAGGTTGCCCAGAGAGGTGGTAGATGCCCCATCCCTGAAAACATTCCAGGTCAGGTTGGACAGAGCTCTGAGCAACCTGATCTAGTTGAAGATGTCCCTGCTCATTGCAGGGGGTTGGACTAGATGGCCTTTAAAGGTCCCTTCCAACCCAAACTGTTCTATGATTCTATGAATCATAATCACTCTCAGAAGCTCGGTCTCAGGCTGAGCAAACCCACTCCCTGCCCTTTCTTGAGGTCAGTAGGCTTCTGCTGTGGGGTGAGCTGAGTCACGTTCTGGACTTCGTAGACTATGCTGTGTTCACACCCAATCATTCAATGCCCTTCCAGCTATTCTGGCATGCCACCTGGCTTCCAGATGCCAGTCCAGAAGGCTTTGGGTTTCCTGCAAGTCCTGTATCAACCCCAAAACCTGCACCTGCCCAGTCTATGGGGATGTCTCACACACTGAGATGCATACATACAGGCATCAAACCCCTGATAACCACCAATTAAAATGGGAGGTAAGTTTAGTAGGCATCTCCACTTAGGTGTCTGCAATTTAAACTCAATCCCATCCTTGTTTTTTGACCCTTATGTTTGTGCATCAGTCTTGGAAAATAGGATTAAATGCAACTTAAATAGTCCAAAACAAGTGTGCTAAGCAGGACATCCTTTTTCTTAGAGAGTGGTGTTTTTCAAGTGGTTGAAGTAGAGATACTAGAGTCCAAAACTTTTGTGATTCATTCATGAAAACATAGAAAGGGGGAAAAGAAGGAGGTTTCTATTTCCACAGATGTTCTCCTGAGGACACCACAACTGAAATTGCTGCCTTGGTCTGTTATAACCCACGTCCCTGAAGAAATAAAATCTTATTTTAGATACATGGAGTTTTTAAGCCTTGAGGGAACCCTCATGGTCATGTTGGGTATTCTGACCTCTTGCATCACACAGGCCATAGCTCGTCCTCACAGAGCTTGCTTCAAGCACATGACTTCTATTTGGCATTTTCCTTATCGTTGTGGAAGACAAATACTTTTAAACTGACTTTAAAACAAGTGGAGAACCTACCAGTATCACGTCTACTAAGTTGTTTCAGTGCCAAGATGGCTTTTCTGTGCATTTTTTAATAGCAGTTGCCTCAGTTTCTACCCACTGGCTCTTGTTTTCTCTTTTTTCTGCTACAGCACTCTGTTCTCAGCAACATCTTCCCCATGTAGTTTTCCACGAATTCCTCTTAAATTAACTTAAGAGCTTAAGAGAACCTTTCCCTGGAAAAATTAAATATTTTCATCTTCTGAGGTCTCTTTCGCAAAAGGACATTCTGAAAACCTCAGATATGTCTTGTTATACTTTGCCAAAACCTTTCTATTTTTTTTCAACATCCTCTGTTAAGGTTGGACACAGTACAGTGTCCACCAAATTAAGCTGTCTCCTTGATATTCTCCTACAGTCAGGATCCTACTCTGCCTGTTACCTAATGATTGACTAAGAATCCCCAGCAAATTACTTTGAAAGTCATTCACTGGAGGAAGTCCTATAAGTATTTCACTCTATTCTGCACATGTAATTACCATCATCATATTACTGAGAAGGGAAAGAATCATTTCATGAATTCAACAGTATTTATCATGCTGTATTCACCTAATTAATATTAAAAGAGACAAGACCACATCTAAAATTTCTTTTGTGCCTCTTTTTCCTCTATGCTTTAAGCTTTCTAACACAAAACAGAAATGGGTCCAGAATGCAAACTAGCAGATATTCAAGGCTGTGTTACTTGGGCTCCCTGTCTCCCTGCAACAGCCAGACACACCACTATTTACAGCCAGATGCTAAGAATTAATTGTATCGGTGGCTGAATGGAAACCAGCAAGCAGCTTCAAACGCGAAGAGAAGAACTGAGATGCAGAGGTTATCCCTTTCATACGTCATATGACAACAGATTGGGAAATCTTCTGCATTTCCCACAAGGAACCCAATTAAAATTAGGGGACAAGGGAAAGATGTTTCTCAAAATATGTGCTGGAATTATGTAAATAATGAGAGAAAACAAACCTCTGTGTTTGCACTTGGGAAAATAACAAAAAGCTGCCTATTTACTGCCAGCTCCCCTGGGCTCAGATGCTCTGTGCAAGGACTGCTGCTGGCCCAGCTCTCTTCATTTTTTTACGCTCAGTTTACCCAAGCTTAATATCACTAATTGCAGTGGTGTCACTCCAAGTGGAGGAGAAAATCCTCCATGGCTGATTACCAAATATTTCCTCAGGTGCCTGATCTGCAGGTAGGAAATGCTCATTAGCAAGTGAACAGCGTTCACTGGAGCACTACAGGATGGAGCTTGACTCTGGTCCTTTACAGCCCCCTCCACCATCCCGTTCTTCGGTCATCAGGACAACTTACCCCTGCTAGTGATACAGTGACAAGGCAATACCCACCACACGGACTGCAGTCTGTGGTAAAACAGCTCTTTGGTGAACTGGGCAGACCTGTTCTAAAATTGTTGACCGGGAAAACAGAAAAGTCAGCTGGCCAACTGATTGTGTACAAGAATGATTAATGACAAAATTTGAGCTATATTCTTGCAAATGAGGTTATTGGGAAGGGCACATTGAAACTAACTTTTCTTCACTCACTTCATCGTCTTCAGGAACTAATTACAACACTAGAAAGCAGGAGATAAAAGCCTGTGAAAACTACTGAAGATCTTAAGAGTGGCCACAAGCCCAAGCCACATACTGTGATGGAAGTTCTCAAGTTCCATGATAGGGTGAAAAAACAAGGTGAAGGGTAGCTATACAAATGGCAAAGCTAGAAATTGCTCCCGAGGCAATATCCTAAGGAACATGCTGAAGAGTGGATTCCTCTGGGCTAACGGGAATTTTGGAACCGTCACTGGCAGTGGGAGCTTAACTCAGATCAGCAGAGGGGAGCATCAGTACGGATCTCAAGCAAGAGTTGCATTGCTCAAACTGAGCCCCGAAGGGGACTGTGAGGGGTACATGCACCAGCAGAGCACTGCCACGCTGGAACAGGTCTCATGGCATTGTTCATTTTATGCCCCAGGTCTGAGGGGACGAGCAGAAAATGAAACGCTTTTGTCCCCACGGCACCCCCAGACCCACTACAGGTCAGACACTGAGGACAGGGCTCACGCAACTGCTTCCTCCTCTCCAACCAACGCCTGTACCTTACACCCTTGCAATGCACAGTTATCGCAGAATCACAGAATGGGAGGGGTTGGAAGGGACCTCTGAAGATCATCTGGTCCAACCCTCCTGCCAAGGCAGGATCACCTAGGGCAGGTTGCACAGGAACGCATCCAGTTGGGTTTTGAAGGTCTGCAGAGAAGGAGACTCCACAACCTCTCTGGGCAGCCTGTTCCAGTGCTCCGTCACCCTCACAGTAAAGAAGTTTTTCCTCATGTTGAGGTGGAACTTCCTGTGCTGCAGTTTATGCTGATTGCCCCTCGTCCTGTCACTGGGCACTACTGAAAAGAGACTGGCTCCCTCCTCCTGACAGCCACCCTGCAGATATTTATAGACATTGATAAGGTCCTCTCTCACCCTTCTCTTCTCCAGACTAAACAGTCCCAGATCTCTCAGCCCTCCCTCAAACGAGAGATGTTCCAGTCCCTTAATCATCCTCGTGGCTCTCCGCTGGACTCTCTCCAGAAGTTCCCTGTCTCTCTTGATCTGGGGAGCCCAGAACTGGACACAACACTCCAGATGAGGCCTCACCAGCGCAGAGTAATGACCTCTCTTCTGTCCCCAGATACCACAGAATAAGCAAAAGTAAGTGCTTTGCCAATTTGCATGCCACCTGTCCCCAGCGTGCAAGGGAAAAGACATCAAAAGAAGTGGTGTTTGTGGCAGGAGAGGAGCATGGCACACAACAAGACCTCATGTTAAGATCCCTCCCAGGTGGACCATTTCCCCCACTTCAGTGTCACCTCCCAGTGACAGCTTAGTGCTGTCAACACTCCCCCATCATCTGGCTAGGCATGGGTTCCACACAGGGACCACTGCAGTCCCACCCCCTGAAGAAGAAAACCACCTTCAGAGGTCAGACCCCAAAGTGCAAGGGAGAGGAAAATTCGGGCATATTGTGCGGTGTCTGAAAGGGAAGAGGGAAAAGATAGATACAGGGACTCCAGCTATGGTCATCAATGAGCACAGATATTATCAATGCACAGCAGGTCTGAGACTATTTGTGAATTCAGGAATGACTCAGCCAGTCCCACAGCGGAGACTGTGCAGCTGATATATTCTTTGCATAGAAGATAAAAGCTTAGGAAAAAAGCCTACAGACCCATTTACAAAGACAAAATCCAATGCAGACTCTGACTGCAAGAGCAGAAAGGATCCAGAGGAAATTTTGTCATTTGATAGATGTGAAAAAACAGTAATCCACCCTTTTTAGAGCCATTTTCAGAGAGCTTTAAAGGCTTTGAAAGATGGGAGTAGATAGAATGCATATCCAGGATCAACAAAGTGAAAAAGATCAGTAAGCTGGACCTACACTTTGGGTACTTGGAGAAGAGACTGCAAGTGATTATTTTATTCTGAAAAGGGGAGCTTTTGATGTGGACAGCCATGCTCCTTACATGCCTCAGAAAGCTATCATCCCATGTAACTAGTGAAAGAATGAGAGGAAATGGCCTCAAGTTGTGCCAGGGAGGTTTAGACTAGATACTAGGAAAAATTTCTTTACTGAGTGGTCAAACTTTGGAATAGGCTGCCCAGGGAGGTGGTGGAGTCACCATCACTGGAAACATCCAAAAAACGTGTGGATGTGGCACTTTGGGACATGGTTTAGTGGGCATGGTGGTGTTGGGTTGATGGTTGGACTTGATGATCTTAAAGGTCTTTTCCAGCATTAATGATTCTGTAATTCTGTGATCTCAGACTACCTGCCTCAGTAGAGATTTTGAAGTCATGAAGCCACACAAAGAAGCAAAGCAAAACAAGGAATTCGTTCATCGGCTGGCAGGAGTTCAGCCATCTCCAGGGAAGCAGGGCTCCATCACACATCATGATTTCTTGGGAAGACAGATGCAATAACTCCGAACGTCCCTCCACCCCTTCCTTCTTCTTCATCCCAGCTTTATATACTGACCGAGATGTCATATGGTAGGGAATATCCCTTTGGCCAGCCTGGGTCAGCTGTCCTGGCTGTGTCCCCTCCCAGCTCCCCGTGCACCCCCAGCCTTCTTGCTAGCTGGCCAGCATGAGAAGCTGGACTGTCCTTGACTGCTCAGCAACAACCCAAAACATCAGCACGTTAGCAACAGTTTCTCACCCCAAATCCAAAACACAGCCTCACACTGGCTTCTGTGAAAAAAATTAACTCTGTCCCAACTGAAACGAAGACATGGACAAAGGAGTAATGGGAAGTGTTAGATCAGGATAAAAACATTAATGAGATGGACATTTCTCAGTTTTATTGACAGATTAGCACGGAAAATAAGAGGTACCAACAGAAGCACTCACAAGGGTTATTATCTGAAACAGCGTCAGAACTTGCTATCTTCCATCGACTTCCATCTAACACCTGCCCAAATGTCTTTGACCCAGTCTAGTCCCAGCTCAAGCAGGTGTTTAAACACAGGTTTAATATTGAAGCATTAAGGTTCAAATGTCTAAAAGCATCTCTTTAACTAGCAAGTGCATGTCTGACGCTTTGTGCTATTTGGATTCCATAGCGCTTTTAAGAAGCCACCCAAGGTCAGCAGGACTTAAAGACATCCTCACTTCCTTTGTGGGCTGGATCTAGGCACATGTTACTTGTATTTAAGAGTTTTTCTATCCTAAAGCTTTAATCTCCTTGTAACTCGCTCCCCACCTCAAGACTAGAGACAATCATGTTTTCCTTCCTTCCACCATTTGTCTGTCTTGTTACTTGCAGTTTCTTAGGCTGTAAAGTCTTCTGTTGCGAGGACTGAAAATTCCCTAGAGCAAGAATTGTATCTCATTATCTGTTTTAATAATGCATAATAAAAGATAAGCAATATCCTAATACAAAACGCAAGATCAAACAAACAAAAATATTCTTTAACAAAATTAAACCCTTCTCAAATGTATATTCTCTGTTCCTCAAAAGATCAAAACATAATGGTTTTAAAAATAATATATTCAATCCTCCCAGAAACTATTTCATCTTTTGTTCTAAACAGCAAGAACTGGCATATGTGTTTTGCTATTGAATGGGAAAAAAAGTCTAAGATACTAGCCATAAAATGTTTATCTTCTCAATAAATTAGAATGCTCAAATCTATTCCTCTTCCTTTCCTCTGTGAACAGCCAGGGAATGTATCTCACCAGAATGTGCTACTCAAGGAAGAAGCAACAGCTCTTAAAAAAACAGATAGCTCCACACGAATTCTGCAACATATCTACTGGTAATGCTAACTCATGATGTATTTACAAGCCATGTACATAGCATTTAATATGCAACAATCAAAGTACCAACATGTGTATTTAATAAAAGGGAAAAACGGAAAATCTGACTGAAAGTTGAATTCAAATGTTCTTCTCAAAATGTATCCAGCACAAAATCCCCTAAAAGAATTTCAGAATCTCAGTCCATGCACAGAGAATTCAGTCCTGTTGCTTTTCAGCAGTACATTTCTCCAAGAGGCTAACCTCCTGCTTAACTTTGATTCCTGTCCAGAAGGTCCTGATTCTCCTCCAGAGAGTCACCAGCTCAGGTAACCCTCCCTTGGGCCAAACACTAGGGTATTGTAACAGTCCAATTGAAATACGGGTCACCAGTCTGGATCCAAGTGTTCCCCTTCTGCTTGTCCATTTGTGCCCCCTCTTCCCTTGCCTGCTGCCACTCTGCTCACCTACAACACTCCTTCTTTTCCTGTAACCCACACCAGCAATCTATCTCTGTTGGGCCATGATGAAAGAAAAACTATCATCTCCTCAAATAAGACTGATGATTTCTCTTTTTACATTAAAACAAAATGGGGTGCATTTTGGCAGCTCACAGTTGAGCATTCAAGCCTTTGGGAGGGGGCATCTCTAGAAATGATACAGGGAATTTCGCCACCTCACAGTTGTGCTTTCAAGGCTTTGAACAGTTTTGTGCAAAGTCCCTTTTTGGACCTCAAGGAATGGAGTTCTTTCACTCATGGTCTCTGCTTTGAATGTACTTTGTCTGTGGGATAAAGCTTTTATCCCTGGGATGAGGATTAGGCCTGATCTTTCCTCTGGTATTTTTTTTAGTCTGCAAATATTCCTGAAATATACTGGCCTTTTCGGAGCCCTGGCAGGGCTGAGCCTTCTGCCTGCTCTGCACTGTCCTTGCGCCGGTGGGGACCTGGTCTCAAATTAATCCTACTTAAGACTTACTTTGACAAAGAATACATCATTTGCCAATGAAAATACACCGTTTCCTGACCCTCAATGTCAACCGGAGTCAGGCATCAGAGTCATTATTGCTCTACTTGATGCCTCCCACCCAGGATGCTAACGAATCAAGCTATGGAAGTACCCATGCACCAAGGAAACTGGGGCACAGAGACTGAGATGTGCAAGAGCCGTACGAAAGGCTGCTGCTCTCTTCCCCAAAGCCCTAGTCCTGCAGGTGAGGCATCTATAACCCTTTTCCCCCTTTCAAAACTATAGCCTACACAAACTGCCCAAACCCGCTGTACAAGCAATTCAGATACCTAGTTTCAATTTCTAGAGTTAACCTACGTTAGCTGGTGTCCTAAGAGATGGTGCCTGCCAGGATACAGAGCTTGAAAAACTCACTTCCACTCCTACCTGCATCACGTGAGCTTGGAGGGACCTGAGGAAAATCATTTTCTCTTTCTGTTACACACCAACCTCCTTTGAAAAGCACTTTGGAATACCCTACAAAGGAGAGTTATGTAAGAGCTAGAAATTGTTGTTGTTGTATTATTATTATTACTACTACTACTACTAGAAGTCCTCCCGTCAGGCTTGATAGTACTGCACAATACACCACTGAGCAGTCAAAAAGAGGTTTTACACCAAGAAATGTCTTTAAAACAAGCTCAGTGATGAAACACCTAACCATCACATTTTGCTTTACCATTGCATGATTGCACGCAGCACAAAAAATATCAATTAATTCCCACACCAGCAGGAGGGGAGGAACTGCCAGTGCAGATCAGCCCTTCGGTCTCCGTAGTTACAGCATCCCACCTCCCACGGGAGAGTTCAGAGGGAGGTGTAAGAAAGCTCACAGCTGCCCAGGATGGAGGAATCTAACCTCCAGAGGGTTCTCTTTCTAACCTCATGTTATTTGGAAGCTAAAGCTAAAACGATGAGGCATTGTTCCTCACCCAAGGCAGACGGGAAGCACCTTGTTGATCCGACAGCTGAAGGAGATGGGGATGCCAAAGGATTTGCCTAAGGCATTGGGGACGCGGTTGTATCGAGGAAACTCCCCACGGTGTGACCACATCAGTGGAAAATCTGTAATGCAGTCATCTGCACTGCCTCGGGGCTGGGCTTAAACGGCTGCAAACCCCACGCAAGTCTATTTTCAGATTAAAAGACGTCATCTGTACGTGCAAACTGCCTCAGGGGTGGCACAAGTGGCAGCTCCCAGTACAAACACCTTTTGCTTAGAACACACCAGACCACAGTCCTGTGCTTGAGCAGCCAGAACCTCAGCAAAATCCTGGTTTAATTGTGTGAGATTCTGATTCAGCTGAAGCTGATGTCGTGATACATCCCATTGTAACAGCGGTCCGATGCAGATCACTCGTCTGGGGAGAGCGTTCCCTTTCTTACCGTTCCCGTAATTCGCGTGGCACAGCACTGCAGCAGCGAGCAACAGGCTGGGCTGTGCCACGGGGAAACCCCTCCGCTCTCGTCACAGGCTGATGGATGCCCGTGACGAGCAGACGCATCTTTAGCTTTGGCTAGAAGATGCATGCGAGGCTGTCTAAATAATTCATCTTTAAGAGTTGGTGTCAGCCTTTCCAAGGTCACGCTCCGGCGAGAGCTGCCTCCTGCCCCGAACAGCCAGACGTCCCCACAGCCGTAAAGCAGCCTCAGGCTCGTATGGAAAATGTGCGTTGAGACTCAGGCAGCTCGTCACACTGTGTGGCAAACGTCAGGCAGAATGAATAAACTCAAATGCCTGAGACAGACCGTTGTCTCGCTTCGCTCCCGCTGCCTGCAGTGCTGCTGCTGGTTTGCGATTTGCACAACAAAGCAAGCCCTGATCTGCTGGGATCGATACTGCTCTTTGGCAGGCTACGCGGTTATGCACAGTAATGAAAGCTAAAAGAAGATAACTGGGTCTTCCCAGGAAAACAGAAAGCTATTCTGTCACCATTAGGAGCCCGCTGGCAAAGGGCTGTCAACAATATGATAAGAATTTCTTCACCGAGTTCGTAAACGCAGCTACAACACACCTTTTCAGAGGACACCAGACTGGAGGTAAAGATTGCAAATGACTGAGAATCTTCACACTCTTACTAAGCCCCAGACCCTTCCAGCCAGACCAGCTGCACTGCACCCGTTTCACAAACGACCAAGTTCAGAGTCAAAGCAGCAACTTTCACATCTCACAGACAGCACATGATGGCAGAAGAAATACGTTCTCCACCTTGATCCTGTTTCTAACTGAGCATTCAAACGTGGACAGCAATTCTGCGTGTGGCACTGCAGCCTCTGCCCTCTTAAAAACCACCCAGATCTCTTGGGCATCTTTTAGTGATGCAGAGACGGAGGGAATGGTAAGCACCAGCTGGTTAATAAGATCCTGGGCAGCGTCCTCAGCCCTTTCCACGGTGTGCCGCAACGCCATCACCAGCAGATCCCAGAAAGAAAAACAGTTTATTGGACAGCAATAAGCAAAGTGAAAAAATGAAGTAAACCATTGACGAGGACATTGCCTCCTAGCTGACCTGAAACCTGGACTAGGTCCACAGGAGGAGAACAAAGCCCCGCCGGTAAACTCAGGGGTATGGTTTTGAAAAATTGAGCTGCAGCTATGTTTTCCGTTGTGGAGGTTTTGCCTGCCTCGTCCCAGGCAGTCCATTTTCATGCGCATAGTGCCTGCACAGCTACACAGCAGGGAAACCCCCATCTGCTCCCCTTGGATTTACACTCAGCCGTGACAAATGACTTTAGCTTCAACTTCCTGCTAGGAGATGCATATAGAAAATGAGGTCAAAAAGGCTCACTTTAAATTATTCATCGCGAAAAATTCGCCCTGGCTTTTCTACGCCTGTGCAGCCAAAGAGGAACCCCCAGCTCCCTGGAGCCAGGAGAGCAGATCCGTGTGTTTGCTCTGCTGCCTGTAGCTCTGCTCTACACGAGGGAGGGCGAATGCGGCACCACAGCAGGGCTGTGGGAGTGGGGACGTCTGGATTGCTCTGTTCCAAGCACCAACTGTCTCCGTGTGTCAGCCTGGGAGAGTCAGAGGCATCGATTTGGAGATCAGAAGGGACTGGGTTGATGCTGGAAAATCTCTGCAGTGAAATCCCCCATCCACGTGACGTGAGAGGTCAGACTAATTGATCATAATGGGGGGAATCCAGGAAAATCTCTGAGGGACTATTAGGATCATCTGCCCTGATTTCGTGGTGTAACGCAGAAATTAGCACACAAATTTTCTGGAATCCATTCAGTTATTTTTGGTCAAGAGACATAAAGAGCGCTATTTTCCGTGAAAAGACTTGCTGGCAGACAGTATTTGGATGCAGCTCCTCGGTTAATCTGCCCTAGCAGTTAATCACTCACACTGCAAATACACAGACCCTTCCTTCAGTTCAAACTGTGCTGACATGACTTTGCTTGTCCCTGTGCCTCACTCCTCACATCTATTCCAGTTTTACTGCAGCACGGTACTTCTGCACTTACTGGTGGAGATGACATACCAGCTGTTGAAAGACAGAAGAAAAACTTCCAGCAAAAAAAAATGCATAGGAAAAATTATCCAGGGGCTGACAAGCCAAAAAGTTTTAAGTCAGTTAGTGTCATTGCTGCACTTCTGGTGCAACATGGGAAAAGGCAGAGGGAATCCTCATAAAAGGGTGTGCTAGGCTGGGAAACACTGGGGCCATAAAACCAAGTGTATGCAATCTATAGCAGAGATGCTGTTCATGCTGTCGTGTATTTACCTGGTTTGTTGGCTATTTATGTAGGCTCGCTCTCCTTCCAGCTGTCTTCCTCTTTCCAGAGGGACTGACCGAGTCTCTCGTTTTTCCTCAGGCTCCACATGCTCTTTTACAAGCACCTTACGTGACACAACACCCTAATTTCAGTTCATTTGTCCAAGGAAATGCTATGTCTGCAGTCTGGTACTCAGCGGCTCTAAACCTGAGCAATTGTTTTGGTATAAGCGAGTAAGTTATTGACCTCTATAGGGAAATTGCAAAGGGTCATTCCAAAGTGCCAGCAACTGCCAGGGTCCCGTCAGCCCCGCAAACCCACCACCTCTCAGTGTCAGTCTCATAATTACACTGTTGACAGCCATTACTATCGTGTTTTAATGACTTTTGGTATGTGTATATGCTTTCGTCTCTGCCCATAACATCTTATTTTAAGCAGGAAGACAGATGAAGTCCTAGATAATAAAAGTTGGGGTTTTTTTTAAACAGATAGAGAAATTTCATATTCTTGGGAACTACCTCTTGCTCACTTTTTGCCTGGTTCCACCTTTTGCAGACCCAGACCTAGAAGATATTGATTACAGGGATGTGCTTAATTTTAAACCTACCTATAAGTTTTGTAGAGGTCCACTCAGGCACCTTAAGCTGTTAAAACTGAAAGAAAGCACAGCAAAAGTTGAGTGCTTTACAGAGCTGGCATTCAGAGTAGAATCAGAATCAGAAAAGTTATTTGAAGCATAAACATTAGAAAAAAAAAAGTGGAATCTCGACTTTGCCCAGCATTCAAAAATGCTGCGCTACATGCTGTATATATTAATTTATTAATCAGATAATGAGTGTCATCAGTCCAGTCCACAAAAGGGGCTGGACAGGCAAAGGCAGTATTAGTCCTGCACTGAACATCATCAGTCGCAACGGGTATGAACATTAGAAACAGCCTCATAACCTTTCAGGCTTATACTCTGGGAATTGGAGCCTGCTCTTGGAGGGCAGGGAACGGCCCCGCTTCCATTCATTTCAGGAGCAGCTGAAGAAATTTAATGCCCTCTGGGAGGCACAACTGTGCATGAGGTTGGGCTTTTGCATCAAATTGAGAGCGAAGGAAGGAGGGAGAGAAAATAATGCTATAATGATGGCCACCGAATAGGCTTTATTTACTCTCCTGGAACTACATAAATACCAGTCTGCAGTCAGCTAAATGCATTGCCTGCTCAAACATTTTTATAAGCATGAAATTTACTCAGCTGTACTCATAATTTAATGGGCCAATTATTGATAAGAACACATCATCTACACCAGGATTAAGAGCTAAACATAGGTTTTCTTAAAAAAGCATCAAGAAATTAAAAAGCTATGTGGTTGTTATTGTTAATAGTATGAAGGCAATGCCTAGAGACAGCAGCTCAGCTCAGAAACAAGCATGCCAGGAGCTGTATAAATAGAGGGTAGGGCAGTGTACACCAGAAGTGTACACTGAGAGTTCCAGAACAGGCAGAAGGACACAGGGGAGGGACAGCAGGTAGCAGAAGAGCTGAAAGGAGAGATGCAATTGTCATCCAAGTGTGCTGAGTTGTCTAGTCATGGGTTTCTGTATGGGGTGGGTTAAACAGAAGGAGTGCGGGCATTGCTGGGAAGGCGAAGGGAGCCCAAAGGGTAGAGGGGCGATGCTGAGTTAGAAAAGACCACAAGGAAGGAAGTGGGATCACTGGCAAATAGAAAAATTGAATCAAACTTAGTCGAACAGTCAGGAGCTGACAGTCCACCTTCCAGCGCAGAAAGCCTTACGGGAACACACACAGCCATGCAGAGATCAGAAGACCGTGTTGGCGGTTTCTCACCAGCCCACGGACTGGATGTCCTGGGAGCCTGGGGAGGGTCTGCACAGATCCACTTCTCTTAAGATCCCACAGGCTCTCGCACACTCCCAGGTGCTTCATTCCTGTTGCCTTTTTTAAGCTCTCCAAGTCTCTGAGCCTGGTAACACTTCTGCTTACTTTGCAGTTGCTTTTCCTCCCTCAGTTGTCACACTCCTTCCGTGCCCTCCCAAGGGTGCTTTCCTCAGCTTTCCTTATGTCCTTTCTGTTCTGTTCAGCGAGTCCTAAACCTCACACTGCTGCTTCCCTTCTCACCACGGAGAGGTGGGAAGTTCAGCACAAGTTGCACACGTTGCCTTCTGCTCCTGGCGGCGGGAGGGTGCTTGAACTACAGGATAAGCTGTGTATCTGCTCATGTTCACGATGCAAATCGCTTCCCACCACCAGCATCTCAAACCCCAAGTGGACAACAGTTTGGAGGGAAAATTACTTTAAGTAACGTGTGAAAGTGTGTAAGTGCTGGAGCCTAAGCAGGTCACTTCATTTCTCCATCTTTGTCAGTGCTGCTCTGCAGGGGCAGCCTGAATCTAGATTTGAATCTATTGTCTAGACAAATCTGAATCTAGAATCCAAATCTAGACAAATCCTGCTTTGCACATGCTCCTGGGCGATCACCTGGTACTGCTGGAGGATGAAATATAAGTGCACCCTCCTCAAACGAGCCACAGGAACAGTTTCCTGGCTGGGGCACCAGCCTGGTGCTCAGCTCCTGTTCCAGCAGAATCATCTGTCCCATCCGTCTCTACAGCATCATCCCCTGACTGATGTTTGGCGAGAAAAGGGCTCCCTAAAATTACCCTGACATTCGTCTAGGATTTGACTCGAAACTTGAGATTTTGCTAGGATTTGGACTCAGGCTAACGTAAGGGTTAGCTTAGGCTGCCCACAAAAATAGGAGCACAAGGGGCAGGCGACAGGAGCTCAGGTACAGCCCATTGACTGGGCTGCTGGTCCGCCGCCAATAAAACAAGGCTGATTTTTTTACTGATCTTTCTCCCTTTGTCTTAGTTGGGACGGTGTTGGGTTTTTTTGAGACGGGAGTGTAGGCAACTATGTGCAGCACTAGCTTCAGACAGTCTAAGCTTGTTTCCCCGCTTGATACGCAATTTGCTCCAGAACCGACTGCATCAGGGACCACGTCCCCGGACACCTCTTGGCTCATGTCATGACTTTCATCTCCCATTTGGGGACAAATATCAATCTCAAATAACTTTCAGGGAGCACAGGAAGAATGACTGATTGTCATTTTAAGGGAAACCTAAGATATAAGGCACTGGCACATAATTCTGCAAGCACCATGCATTTTATGAATGCAGCTATTTAATTTAATCATTTGCATATGCATTAATCCACATTATGTATGAAGAAGTGGTACTCACAGAGACAAATTAAGTATGCAATACAATGGCTAAATTGTTTAAATAACATGAATGTTTATCATTCAGTTCCCTGTGTGCAAGACAGGGCTGTTAATAATTAGTTTCCTACCTCCAAAAGAGCATGCATGTTAATTAATTAATAGTTGCAAAGCGCTTTGAAGTTGCAAAGCACCATAAGAAAGCTATCCATTATTATGTATAGTAAATGTACTTCTAAATGAAATAATTTGCCTATTTAAAATCGTTCCCCTCCCAAAATCCCCTAGAATCCCTTATCCATAATATTAATTAGCACCTAATAAAAAAATGTGTGTTTAAATATTCATTTGGAGTTTCAGGAGCAGAACTGCTTTTCCACCCCCCGTGTGCCAAGGATAAGACAGCGTGGCATATTCAAGTACACATACAAATACAGTTGCATGAGCCAGAAACCACAGACAGGGCAAAGAAAAAGGCATACAAGAGAAGAGAAACTCCAGGCTTATATTATGTGCATTTGGACCAAGAGACCAAGTTTAACTAGCAGCTCTGTGCTGAATTTCTGTGTGACCTTGGTCATGTCTCATGACCTACAGGTTGGGATAACACCAGTCAACTCATCAAGTCACAGCCCCCAAAAGCAAAGGGGTTGCATGAGTAAACCAGCCAGGATGCCTTGGTTGCCAACAGAGAGGCTGATGCTTCAACAGCATAATCCGGACCAGCATCTCATGCATGTGATGAGATGTTCCTTCAAGGTGCCAGTCTCTCCTAGGAGGTGCTCCTGATGCCATCAGCATGAAGCCAAGTCTAGAGCTCCATCTTTCCTGTTTTCCTCAAACACAGTCTCAAGATGTATCGGAAAACAGCTCTGGAGCCTTACATCATGTCATGTACCAGCTTTTATTACGGATATACTCTCCCTTACCTTTGGACTTCATGCCTCAAAAGCTCATGGTGTACAATACTTCGGTGGTTTGCTGTTGCCTCAGAAGGAAGAGTGCCTTTTTCTAAATCACATCCTAGGTGAATATTTCCCTAACGTATGAGAAATTGCATCAAATGTGAAGAGTCATCCAGGCTACTGAGAGTGAAATAGCTCAGCAGGCCCTCAAGAGCCTGCAGTAGCTCTAATTTGCTACTGCAGGAGCACTCTGCAAAGAAAACAAGCAGCACCACAATGCTTCTGTGCTGCCTGAAAGAGGCATTTGATGGTCAGGGGTCTGAAAAGAAGACTTTCAGATTGGAAGCTTATAGGGTTCACCTTGTCAGGATTTTCTGTGCCTTCCAGGTACTGAGAAAGTGCTAAAAAGAGCTGTGAGAGCAATGAGAAATGGGCACCTAAAATCTTTTGAAATCTGAGGTAAAGTCCTTCAGCCTGGTGAGCCCTGCTTGAGGATATGGGTGAAGGTCACCTCACTGAAAAAAAGAAAAAGTTTCATACTTTCCACAGCCTCTGGCTTCAGTGTTCTGGTATTTCCCAGCTGCAGCGTGGTGACAGGGTAGGAGTAAGCTCTCCCAAATCTGCCACCAACTCACTGAGTGACAACAAACAAGCCACTTCACCCCTTTGGAACTTACTTCTACATGAAGAAGGAGAACTGCATACTACCTGTTATCAGTTTCTAAATCTAAATGGAGAATTAAGGTGCCTGATCCACAGGCATCAGCTTGTGCAGAAAAATTCATTATAGGTGACCTCACCTGAGATCGCTTTTTTTGGGCGAGTGCAATCAGTAAAAAAACTTCCCCAGATATTCTAAAAATAATAGGTAATTTCTTGAAAGAAGAAATCTTCCACCTAGCATAGTGTAACTTAATACTAGACCTCATTTTGATGGACAAAGAAAAATCAGTTGATGACCTAAAAATGAGTGGTTGCTTAGATACTGATGATTATGATGATGATCTGATTACATTTCTTGAGTGCAAACAGAACTCACCAGTGTCCAGCAGTATAAGAATTTTTAAACAGGCTAATTTTTGTCAACCTAGTGAGATTATTAGCATCACTGGCAGGGACACAAATCTAAAGCAAGAAATCCTAATAGAAGACTTCAGTGGGAATTGTTCTCAGATTTCCTACTGGAGGCTCCAAAAGCCAGAATCCCCCAGTCATGGCAGTGCTCTGCTGGAAAAAAAACTGAAAGAGGATATGGAAGTGGCAGTAAGTCATTAATTTTTATATATTTGTAGAGTCAGGCAGAAAATGGAAAGGAAATAGCAATTAATATGAATTACAAAACACATGACTGATAATGGGGACATTAAGGGAACAATGAAATGACCAATACAGCTAGAAACAATTACAGCATATTTTTCAGTGTGAGTTGTTGCTAGAGCCACACAGAAAAACTGTTCTTAGGCAAGTAGAAAAAGTAGAAATTTTCAAAGGATAGATATTTTTGTCTGTGTATCAAACTGAGCAGGAATTTTATACCGAGGGTGGAACAGAAAGATTGCCATCTGTGATGAAAAGGGGATGTGAGGTAGCATTTGCTAAAATTAAACATTTTTAAAAAACAACAGACACATATCTTGCACCAAGAGCCTTTAACGGATGAGGAACTCTCAGTAAAATTTCAACAAATCTTGGGAAACAAAGAGAATTTCGAATGACTGCAGGACTACCAACTTCATTTGAACATTGAAAAGTATAAAAGGGATGAACTAGGGCATTACAAACCAACCAAGCAGATGCTGTTCCTGTGTAAATAATATAATGCCGAATTTTAGACTATATTAACAAAAAAACTGAAGGAAAAATGTAATTAAATCCTTCAGCATGATCTCATGGCAAGTGGGTTTTTCAAACTATCCCGTTTTTGGACTAAAGAATAATTGATCAATTAATTATAGTGCCTGTATTTATAAGCATATGACATAGTACCATACAGCATTTTGACTTTAAAAACTTGCAGTAATATAAAATAAATCGGTTACAATTGGCTCAAAAGACAGATGATAATGGGAGGTATTTTTTAGAAGTTCCCAAGAGCTGGTCTTTCATCTAGCACTGTTTTTATTTTTACGGCTACATTCACTGATACATTGCCTTTACCAGTAAAGTCTGCAGTGATACACAGATCAGTAGGTAGAAAGTAATGAGAACAAGTCACTACTACAGAATACATCAACTGCCACAGCTACAAAACCAACCATGAACCCAGACAAGGTGATTCAGATCGAAATTCTTCATGGATTATGGTCACAACATGAACTCTTGCTGCAGTAATAAAAAGGAGCAGAGGGTATGTGATTTATCAGAAGAGTGATATCAAACAAAAGTGAGTATATATAGAGATAAAGGTAATAAGAAATGGATTTCAAATAGACACGGAGGAAAACTGTCCAACACAAAAGGTCATGAAGTGGAGGTAGATGGTATATGGCATTATTCACTCAACATGATTTCAGGTTTTTCAGATGAGGTTGGACAAATATCTTTGACAAATGACACAGGTATGTTGATCTGCTTTGGTTCCTGGTTTAGAGGTGGTCTAGATGACCAGCTAAGGTCCCACACAATCTCAGATTTTGAGGTTATACTGACTATAGGTGACACTGTCTGTATTCTCCAGGATACATCTACTCCTAGTGTTCAGAAGAACATGAAAAGATTGGGAGGAGTTCAAGTAAGTGCTATAAAAAGGTAGAATACTCGGGGGTTTCACACAGTCTTCCTCCCAAAGTACATTTCCTTTCAAAGTGGAAAAATTACCCTCCAAGCTGGTCTAATAAAACTCTACTCCAGAGGTGAGAAAAGGTTACTTTTCGTAGGTTTTTCTCAGCCCTTCATCACTGCAGTGGCTTTTTAATGTTCTAAAACTCCACATGATGTCTAGTGAAGCTTTTTAATAACACAGGACAATCATCCACTGGATTCTAATGAAAGTTTAGAAGCTATTTATAAAAAAATAAGATTAAAATATCCTGGATACCTATTAGCTACTTGGGGTTTCTTCCTCCTCTTTCTTCATCAAGTCATTGGCCCCAAACTTAACACAAAGAGGCTAGTCAATCACAGTCATTTTTATCTGATCTCTTTGTGATCATTTATCTGCACAACTTTAAAAACAAAAGCTGTACGTGGCAGCATCAGATGCTTCCCTTTTGTGCATTGCTCTCATCACCTGTCGCACTCCTCTTATTAAATCTTTGATGGGAGTCTTCAGCACTCCTGTGAAATAATTTATGCATTTTCCCCACCTCTGCAACTACCTTGTGACAAGAACAAGAAGAAATCAAGGAGGAGGCTGTAATTAATGCATTTCCACCATCTGAAATTACTGCTGTAAAATCAGTGCCCAGCCTTGTCACAAACATGCAGCAACTTTGTCTCTACTGACAGAGCAACACAGCTACAAACATGGATGGCTTTGGCCATGAATCATCAGTGAAGCTCAGTCACACCTTAGCCCATGTCTGGGATTAATTCTGCAGTTTACAGTAAAGGAAGACTATAAATCTGACATCTGTACAAAGATAATCTGTTTGACTGATCCCTTCCTAAAGCTGGGGCTTAGCTTCACTGAACAACCCCATGTATTGAGTCCTTCAGATGTGAAGTTAAATTAAAAAAAAGTGAATTTGTCCTATTAAGGTTATCGCTTAGAGGAAATCCTGATCTGCTCTAGGTCATATGGAAAAGCGTAAATCAAGGAAAGAGGTATCCCAAGAGGAGATGTTACAAGAAATTGATTAAGCAAAGAGCAAAACATTACCAGAATTACACCTGGAGCATCTTCAAACAGTTTGCAGGCATTCATAAGGGAAATTATGGGAATTCATAGGGGAAATCACAGGAATTCTTAAGGAGTTCATGAGGAAATTCTAATCAGAGAGGAAAATTCACTGACACCACCTCAAGGGACTGGTAGGTAACAGATGTTGTAGCCTGTTTTTGTAAAGCAGGTGAACCAAGACCTGTAGGCTTTACTGGAGAGGCGGGTGGGGTGTCAGTGAGACACCGGCCACCGAGGGACTCTTCAGGGCCACTGGCCCTCTTCCCAGCACTCACATCACAGAGCTGGGCAGAGGTCTCAGGAGTTTCCAGAGGTTGGGCTCCAACATGTGCCAGAGCCTCCTCCAGAGGAACAAAGATTAGCTTTGACAGTTCTAATATTCTAAGGTATAAAGTAAGAAAAAAAGCAATCTGTGTATTTTTAGGCACTCTTCCTGCCTATATTACTTTTCCTATAATAAATCATAAGGGAACAAAAATAACCCAAGTTCAAATTTAACTGACTATTTTCAAGAAACCTGTAAGAGGAGCGAGTACATCCATTAATAAGGTCTCTCATGCCTCATATTTCTGCTGTCTCTCTCTTTTGTTATAATCATGAACTAGGCAGGTGGAAGGAGAGTTCTTACGCTGTGTGCTTATGCAGTGATTAGTAAAATTAGAAGCCTCGTCTTGACTGAGGACTTACAAACACTGGTGTCAATAAATCACAAGACAGTAAGAGTCCGTCTGAGTTAACTTTTGGTTCATATATTAAAAAAAGAGGTGGCAAAAATTGCGAAAAGGTCCAAAAAAAGTCACGGGGTTGGTTTTTGGGTCTTTTCCTCTCAGATCCACAAATGTTATCTTTTCAGTAAGCTGTTAAGATAGAAGATGACTGCTCCCTTTAATTATGCTGGGAAAGTGAAGAATGGGGGACGCAGAAGAGCTGTTTGAACTGAAAACCAGCATCGGCAAAAGATAGAAATGCATATACACAGGCTGCGCATAAATATAGACATGGATCTGAAAGGTTTTGAGCCACTAAAATAGCAAAAGCCTTGAACAGCCTTCAAATAGCAGCCGTGGGAGCGAACCAGTGGGATCCATGTACCCGGCAGCGATGTGCAGATGCGCCCAGGCTCTCTGAACACCGTTCGCTCTTGGGAACTGCCTGGCTACAGAAGCACCGACCTCGGTTCAGGTTAATTTGCTATTTCAGACTTTTTGCTTCCTTCTCAGCCTCCTTCATACCCCCTGTAGAGCTTCCTTCTCAGCTGCTATTGATACCTGAGCTCATCATTCAAAACTAGTGTCAGTCCCGTACTGCACTGCAGTCTTGATCTGAGTCCGGCGCAGCCAGCCTCTAATTAGCTTTCACAAAGACTTTATTCATTTAAGGAAAAGATCACATTTTGTGTTTGCCTCAGATAGAAGCGGTCCCTGCGAAGATTTCCTTCCTGTCCTGGATCCTTACATTGCAGGCTGCTGCTTTTCAAAGAAACACATTAAAATCTCCTTCATCCCAGTATTTCGGTCATTAGCTTGCCAAGGGAGCCTGAGAGCTAGAAAATCTCCCCTGATGTCCAAATGAAGGCAGAGCTATCTGAGCTCAACAGGGAAAGATCCAATTTTGCCCCGTGGCCGTACAACATGCAGCCCAGTGCCATCCTCATTCACCAGCACACTTGCCAGGTGCTCCTGGAATATCACACGGGTAAATGGGATGTTGTCTCACCCAATATCTGCTGAACAGTCTTGTCACTTTTTCCACTTAACTACATCAGCTATTTCTCCTTCTGCCCTCATAATCTCACCCACACCATTTTTATTTTTTTTTTTACTGTGAACCTGCTATGTTTCAGAAAACTTCTGCATTTTTGCTTTTCTGGAAAGATACAATAGCAGGAGCCCTTCCCAGGCAAGATCAGAACTGAGTCTCCAGGAGAAATCAGAAGATTATGATTCCTTTCTTACCAAAGTTCAAAAGAAAAAAAACAAAACCAAAAAAAAAGGATATTTGAGAGAACTGGAAGTATTCATTTACCAGTTTTGTACCTTGGAAGTCTTATACGTATGTCTCTGTGACTGCTTGGAAATGTAAACCTTCCAAAGGCAAAAAGAATAAATAAAGAAAATTAGCATATATGTAAAAAGCTGCTATAATTATCACAAAGGGGCTCTTGTGGTTAGGACTGCAAGAAACACTGCAAGTATCTTGGGATCTCTACTGAAACTGGGAATCAGAACCACTAAGAGACATTTTTTAAAAGATAGCGAAGTCAACCATAATTCGAAATTCAATAAACAAATGTGTTGAAAATTCTTTTAACGTGTGTTTGTCTAATGGTGATAAAATAGAGACACTATAGGTCTAAAAGGATTTTTTTTTCTCATTAGGACCATATACAAAAGAAAGATCTGTTTAGAAATAGCTTTGCAACTTTTAACTCCTAAATAGGTGCTAGCAACAACAGCTATGAAACTAATTTTTCTAGAAGGTTCACTGTCCTTTCTCCAAACATTAAGATACAGGCAATGCCAGCAAAATATAGATATGTGTTTAAGACTCTGCCTTTCTATTTTAACAAAGGCTGTTTTATAACCTAGAGGAAAACTGGAATATTTGACTGATTCTTATATAATCTGATTATTTTCAATACTTACCTTTAATCTTTCCTGGCTATAAATAGCCCTCCCTCACATGACACAGCATACCCACAGATCCCTTGCATCTCTACACGTGGTTTACAAATCACTCCTGAGCTGCTTGAATTTCAAGAAGGATGTGGGCATGGGCATGGGCATGGGCATGGATATGGACATGGACATGGACATAGACATGGGCATGGGCATAGACATGGGCATGAAGAAACCACAAAGGAACCATGTGCTGCAAAGGGCAGCGATCTCCCAGGCACAGGGCTCACTACACCAGATCTGCTCTCTGCCGCAGGATCCGGTCCTGACTGCAGAGCCTGCCCCACCGATATCCCTTGCTGCAAAGAGACGATTCACAAAACCATAATTAACATTTCAAACAGCAGTTACAGTTCAGACCTCCTTAGAAAAGATGCCCAAATCTATTTTCAATAAAAGCATTTTAATTGCTTTAAAGGTTTCATTAAAATCCCAACAGACCAATTACAGGCAATTGTTTCCAGCCCCTATCTGCCTAGTAATCACTCAGTTCACAACAGTAAAAGTATATGTGCTCTGCTACATGCTCTCCTCTCCCTCTCTCTGGTGACCACATTTTTTATTCCCTACTGTTCCCCAGGTAGTCTAGCAAATTTGGGTTATCAACCTCTTTTGCTAACAATATTCTACCTTACATTGAATTTAGGTGCTTATATATCAAAGGACTCATGCTGTCTGAAACAACAAGGAAAGATCCTCCCCAAACAAAATGCCTCATGCCTAAGAAAACATCATGTCCAGAAAAAATTGATATATAGAAAATACTATGTTTGAAAAAGCACTGACAACTTTAAGCAGAAAATAAAAATCCTGGGTAAAATATTCTTTGCACCGGAGGCTTACATCACCCGCAGTGGAAAGACCTGGCAAATCCTCACCATTCGCATAAGCACCCGTTCAGCTCTTCGTGCCGCGGCAACGATGTCATTAAACTAATCACCCAGTCAGACAGAAGATGCTTACAAGGAAGCGCGACGCGCCGGCGGGCCGGCGGGGAGCAGGCGCA
>NW_010546722.1:0-8248 GCF_000687285.1 Phaethon lepturus | reverse complement strand
GCCGGCAGTGTGCCCAGGTGGCCAAGAACGCAAACAGCCTGTATCAGAAATAGTGTAGGCAGCAGGAGTAGGGAAGTGGTTGTGCCCCTGTACTCGGCACTGGTGAGGCCGCACCTTGTCTGAAATGAAAATGGCTCACCTCTAGGCCCACCTGTGAGTGCTTACAGTCTCCAGTTTTTCAGGAGCAAGGCCCAACAAGGCAACTAAACAGCAGGATGTAAGTTGCCCAAACTCTGTGTTCAGTTTTGGGCCCCTCACTACAAGAAGGACATTGAGGTGCTGGAGCGTGTCCAGAGAAGGGCAACGAAGCTGGTGAGGGGTCTGGAGCACAAGTCTTATGAGCAGCGGCTGAGGGAACTAGGGTTGTTTAGTCTGGAGAAGAGGAGGCTGAGAGGAGACCTTATCGCTCTCTACAACTACCTGAAAGGGGGTTGTGGTGAGGTGGGTGTTGGTCTCTTCTCCCAAGTAACTAGTGATAGGATGAGAGGCAATGGCCTCAAGTTGCACCAGGGGAGGTTTAGATTGGATATTAGGAAAAATTTCTTCACTGAGAGGGTGGTCAAGCATTGGAACAGGCTGCCCAGGGAGGTGGTGGAGTCACCATCTCTGGAAGTGTTCAAAAAATGTGTGGATGTGGCGCTTCAGGACATGGTTTAGGGGACATGGTGGTGCTGGATTAATGGTTGGACTTGATGATCTTGAGGGTCCTTTCAAACCTAGTGATTCTGTGTAATGTAAATTCCGAAGTCTCTCCTGTGACTGTGAGTTTTTGTTCTGGCTTCAAGCTTTCATTTGTTGAAATGAAAGGAAAATTGAGTTTTCCTCACAAGGGAAAGAAGATCAGACTTTATCACCTAAAGCAAAAGGGCAGCCATGTTTTAATTCTGGTTGCCACCAGCCCCCACCAGAAGCCATATATAAGGTGCAGCGGTTCTAAGCATTATAAATGCACATTTGGATACAAAACTAAAGTTCTCTGTGTAAGAAAAGATAGATCTAAAAATCCTTGTCCTTTTTTCTTACCTAGTACACAGAAGGGGGCAGCACAGTTAAAAGTTTCACTTTATATTGCCACAAAGATGATAAATTGTATTTCTGTCTCATGTCCTTCCCTCACGGACGGATCAATGTGACTCTGCGCACGTGTTGGTCATTTCCGCAGCAGATCACAGGTCTGCTCCTACTTACGGGTTTTCACTGCAAGGAGACTTTTCCTTGTTCACCTGTCATATTCATGGAAACAACTACAATATGATGACTTTATCCAGATTTTCAGGCCCCACATCCCCAGATCTTCTTTCCTTTGATTTCTCTGTAATGTGTTGAAACGTAAGCAACACTTTGTTGCTGGTGCAGTCTGCCGTACTCCCAGCACCCTCACTGTAATCTCTTGCTACAGCGAAGTTTTCCCTTACAACTATACTTTCCTTCTGCATGTTTCTGCGCTTTTCTCTGCAGTACTATGTGGAAGATACCTGCTAACAGGCAACTTTTGAAGACATTGTCCTGCAGGCATATGGAAGAAATGGGCTCTGTGGATTACCAAGGGCAGCTTTAGTCTGTTTTCTACCCAATTTCCTGCCTATTAAATCCTTAGTTCCTCAATAAAGGAGAGTTACAGTAGGTCCATGAAAATGGTACTCAGTGACCAGCTGACAGATGCTGGGAATTCTCAGGATTAACAAAGAAAGCAAAAAGCATCACTGTCCACTGTGGAAGTCCATGGGCACATGCAGTTTGAATAACCTGTGTTTCTAATCTGTGTGCTGCTTGTCCCCTAACTTCTAAAAACATGCATTAGAAAAGAGAGAGAGAAGGGCAAGCAGGGATCCTGTTTATACAAGGAGTGACTGAATACTCTAGGTTCCCCAGACAAGACGGATAATTATAGCAGAAAACTACAAAATCATTACATGTATGAAGAAGACATGAGGGAAATCTTATTCTCTGCTTCGCAATACAATAAATGGGGGTGTTGCAGGATATTGAAAGTCTACATGGGTTAAAAAGCAATTAGAAAATTATGCAGAAAAAGCACATCAAGGGCCTCTGAATAAAACGAATACTTTTAGCCTGGTGGTTGTATAGGGGGGGAGTTTTAATTGTGTTTATCATGTTCTTATTGTTCATTCTTCTTTAGATTCTGCTATTGACAGCTGCTGGAAACCGGCTGTAAGTTGAGTCTGACCCACTACAGCTCCTTTATTTTGTTATTGTAAACAGATTCATTCCTCTTGCCAAGAGCTACTGCTGGTAAACAATAAATCCTACATTTGCAGTTTGCTTCCTTACCACTATGTACTTCTTAGTAAGAAGACAGCCATTTACTTTGCCCACTCCTTAAACCAACTGTCTGTTGCAATCTGTAAATTCAGAAACCTTTTCATGGTATCAGACTTCTAGATATTTCTTGTGAAGTGCCTCTGAAATCCAAACTAAGGAGTATATATGCCACAGGAATTGTAATAGGATATTTAGCATTCCACTCATGGATGGATGATGTATGTCATGCACATTGGCCATGACAGGTTTAATACTGAAAAAGAGGAATTAGGGGTGATAAAATAAAATAATTATGGAAATATCTTAGGTCATGTTCTCATTTTACTCCAAACTTGAAACGCAATAGGAGCAAACAGCTGATCACATACAGTACGTGCTAATGAGTCTGTTCCGTGGTGACTGAGGAAACTAAGCGGGTATCCAAACTCTGACTGTTGTAGCAGGGTATAGTATGAGCAGTTATTACCATGTCAGTAAGAAGTAAACTCAAACCCAAAAAACTAAAATTCAGTGAAAATCTGAAGTTAGGCTGAGACAGAATGCTTTTCCCAAGTATATTATATAGGATAGTTTAATAACAGTGTGGTGCACTCTTTGAAAAAAAAAGTGGGAGAACTGCACAGGCAAAAATGAAATTAGATACACAACTTGTGCAACTTCTTTTTTTCAGATCAATGATTCACCCGGTTCAGTTGGTCATGAGGTTATCTAGTAGTGTAAGTTTTTGAGCTTACTCAAAGCAGTGAGAAATTCAGAGCAGCAGGAAGATGAACCACATTTCCAGTTATTCTTATCCCAAGTTATTTTTTGCACTCTTTTGCAAGAGTTTCAGAAAGGCAGGCCTCTGCTTTATGTTACAAGCAATGGACTTAAAACATACCTATTTTATCATTTTTGTCCTGAAAAATGCAAACAGTACTACATTATTTTGCAGTGCCTATCAATGACCTTCAGCATTTCTGGTCTGGAGCTGAAAGGAAGCACAGTAGCCATGAGAGGAACCAACCTGTGATTAATTTTGTAGATAAAACAATGGCTTTAGTTAGGTTTCTGTTTGCATTTCCCCCTAGGCACTCTATGTGAGCTTTCTAAGCTATGCTGATTTCTATCAACTCCAAAGCTCCCATTTCTCACATGTTATTTGTTGCAGGCCCAATTTATGGCTACCACTACTCAATCAAACATGCTACTTCTCATTAAATGCAAGAGTAATTATGACAAAAAGCATGGCTCCTTGGCCGAAGGGGTGTGCCATCCTCCCTTGGCAATATCCAAATGCAGGTTCAGCATGGATGCGACATTTATCAGGCTTTCCAACAAAGGAGTTAGTGCTAAGGCTGAAAGCTCCACCACTGCTACAGTTACTCATGCAGTTCAAGCTGTAGCCTATTTTTACATCCCTGTATATTAGCTGCAAGATAATGTAATATACCATATGCTACACATGAAAAGGTCTAATATGTATTTGCATACAACCCACAAACTGAAACAGTTACCCTGTATCTGTTCAGCACACACTAATCTGTGATTTTAAGGGTGATGGTGAAGAAAACTTGACATCACATTTGCACTGTATCCTACTTTTTGTAGGATAAGGAAAAAATGTTTGTGGTTTTTTTCATTTCCCTGTACCTCTCTCTCTCTTGCTTAGGTTAAAAAACCCCAACACATTTCCTACTGCTGCCTATGTCTATTCTCCCACTGGCCTGAGTCTGTCAGTTCTGTAATTAAAATAATAATAAATGCTGCTATTTCTTTTTTAGTCCAGGTATCTCTCTCTGGGAGAGAGCCAGACTCATGCTTCTGCAGGAATAATGCTTCATATATCTTGGCAAGAACAGACCTTTGTGGATATCTCTGCAGTTTGTATAGGAATAACTTCACCCACATAATAGCTGATTGATTAGACTTGAGGCGGTGCAGATGAGTTGAAAAGTAAGTAGAGGAGAAACCCACAACTTCCAGCATAGAGTCACACCAAGAACAATACTTGCTTCCAAACCACACTGCTGCTAATCCAGTCTTTGGGCTATTCGAAATATTTCTATTATTCCTAATCAAATGTGAAACAATTTCCATGTAAGACAGCAGAAAAACCAAAAACTGGAATTCAGTGATAATGTTAATTTGATGTAAAAAATATAAATTCTATTTATAATATGGCATTTGACCTTGAACAAACATTGATGAGATAGAATCACGTATAGTTAATTCAGTGCCCCAAATTCTGCTTTTTTATCTGAAAATTCAAAGGGGGGGAGGTTAGGTGTTAGGTTATACACGCCTAGTTCTCACTGCACCCCCTGCAAATTCCATGCTTGTCATTTAGATGGTGAAATGCACTCTGCACCTAACATAGCCTAAAGAAAGTCCAGACACAAGCTTTATTATCCCAGGAATAAATAACTGGAAAAACAGGACTGGGCAGCATGTTTTACATTTTCCATATGACGAGAAGTACTCAGGCCAAGAGAGCGCACTAGAAGTGAACACTGACACTTCTCAAAAGCTAGAGGAAAACTGAAACGAAAATAAAAGAGAGAGAGAATAAGAAAGGAATGAGGTAACAGAAAAAAAGAAACTGTGTATACTACAACAGTAAAATACAAAGAAAGGCACCTTAAGTGAAAAGCATATGAAATGAGGAAAATGAAAATCGTATGAAGATTAAATGAAACTGGGGGGAAAAAAAAGTGATCACTTTTTAGAGACCTTTGTGCTCAATTCCACACGATATTAGGGTTCCTTTCCTTCCGAGTCTCAGATCAAATTCTTCCATGAGAACCACAGGACACACACGAAAAAGTGAAATTCTTAGACTGATTCACAAATGGGAGGTTACAGTGGCTCTGCCAGGATTCCAGAATTACCTGATAATTAGGATGTATCTGACTGGGGTCCCTGAGACCCCGTGCTCCTGGCCTCAGCAGGAGGCTTAACTTTTGTTAAGCTGTATCTCCTCATGCAGCAAGGATCTGGGTTAGACAGCAGCCCCTGGGGCTGCCGCGCTGCTGCTGGTTATATGACACAGTCATTGCAGGGAACAGGCACCTGAATTGCTCAGGAGTCACCTGTGACTCAAGAACCACAGATGGTACCGCTGCTACCGTGATAACCCTGATTCAGCGCACTTACAATCTGCCATACAGGCTGGAGTGGGCTTTTCCCTTCAACAGTGATAGACTCCAGGTCTCGCTCTATGTAAAATCCAACAAAATTATAAAATTTTCAGTTTCCATTTCAATACGTAAGGAATGGTATGTTAGGTTTACTAAAAATATCAAGTCTACAGTATGTGTCTGAAGCACTCATTTAATGAAAACAAACCCTAGATCAGTAGAAGCTAGAACAGAAAATAAGAGTACAAAAGCAAGACATTAAAACCTCTTTTAAATAGAAATAAATTACAGTTAATATGGAAGCACAGTCACATAGAAGCGGAAATAGAAGGCAGGTGAGAAAGGAGACGGTCTTAAAATCCTTCAAAGAAACTAAAAGATCATCATTTCAAGCCTGTGGTCTCATATGCACCTCAGTGAAACAGCAGGTGCCACAGTAACGTACACATGAATATACAGCAATAATTAACAGCAAATAGAATTACATGCTATGTGAAGAAGCACATTATGTGTCTCAAGTGACTAACCTGAATTATCTGTTAATTCCTTCCAACTTCACAAAACAGCTGGACCTGTTAAGATCAAAGGAGATAAACCAGCTACATGACCCCTGTGATCTCCCCCTCTCTCAGCTTCCAGGCACAAATCCTGCGGCGGATGGGAACAGACCTAACTGCCTTGGCACTGTGCTCCTCTGTGCAACTTGTACTCATCCCTCTAGAACAAGTGAAGCCGCGGGGACCTAATCCAAGGCCGTCTCACTTTCCATTAAAGGACAACTCACAGAACCCAGTGCCAGATCCCAAGTAGTATCCTGTAACCGTGGTGGTATTCTGTAACCATTAATTCATTAGTTGTACCTGGGTGCTGGCACAAAAACAAGTATTTGCCACAGAGTCCTGAATTCTCTGTATGATTTCTATTAGGTATTATTTTGCTGAAATGCTGTTCTCCCGAAGTTTTTATTTAGCAGTTTTACATATGCCTTTTCTGTTACTTTTTGGCTAGCAATGGGTCTATCTTGCATTTACATCATTAAAATACTCGCAATTCTCATCAGCAAAAGGCCTGGAATAAAATATGGCTTCTTTAAGTCCTGTCAGTGAGACTCCCATTTTTAGTTTGGTTCCAGTCAGTAGTGCTATATGTGGCACAAAAGTGGCACTGTATCTTTGGTTCTGAAGCTTCTCAGATTTCCCTCCTTTCACACAGAAAAGAATTAAAAATACCCCCACTTCATACGTCTACTTCTAAAGTTTGACCCTGACACACAGTAAAGGCATGCAAGAAAGACTGGTCCAAAAGACTTATAAATCCACTCACAATATTTTCAGGTGAGAATTTAATTTTGAGATTTTTAAAAAGTTAACTGACGACAAACCATTTCTGGAAGTATATTTACATAAGTACTTGTATATAAATACAGATTAATCAAGATGGTTTGGCAGATTCCCGTTTATCCAAGTTAAGTGACCACAGCATACTTCAAATGCTAACCATAATTTATTTAAATAGGATTTAAAATGTTAACCAGAGGTTTATAACTTAGTTCAGTTAACTGAAGCACAAACTTCGTTTCACCACCAAACTCTATCTATAAACTGACAAGGCTATTTTAGTTGCTATTTTGTAAAACAGGCAGAGAGAACTTGCTACAAGCACCTGGTGATCTTTAACTGCCACACTAACACTTCTGACTGCAGTTATCAGGGCAAAGGGGCCAAAACCACTCCAGGAGCTTGGACTGGAGAATTACAATTGGCTCCTGAAAATAACAGACTATTCACTCAATTTCATAGGAAAAAAAAAAATCCATTCCCTGTGGTCAGTCCCTTCAAAGTATTTTTCATGTTTATTTTTTTTTGCAGTTAAGTAGCCTGAGAAGTTTAACATGTTACAAGAAAAAAAGATGTTTCTGAGATGGTATGCTATATTTTATTGGCTATGCAACCCTATAGCCCAATCCCAGATTCTTTTCTTCCTCTTATTTTATTCCCTACATCTATAACTTCATTTTTGTCACCTCCCTATCTCTTGCCTTTGTTAGCCTTGTTTCTCCAGCTGATTTGTAAACCTTTCAACATTCACAAATTTGATGGCAACTGTCCCTACACAGAGTCACAGGGATTTTCCCGTACTGATCAGGCTGTAATCTTTTGGCAGCAGAAGCCAGAGTTATTTTGGCTGTAAAATGTCTAACATGATTTGGTTGCTAGGTAAACAATAAACTGTATACACGATGCTTGGGTGAGCCATTCAGAATTACAAGTATAGTTATCTGGTTAGTCGTTTCTTCACCTGATCACACGGTAATGACTATATCACTTATGAGATAAGACTTTCACTGTCTCACTTTGCTGCTCAGGTGAAATCAAGAGAAGAATTTGACCTTTATGTTTTGTATTAGCCTCTTAAACCGTTAACACTGCACTCACTATGTAAGTGCAACACCTAGCACAGGTGCTTTTCTCATAACCCCCTCCTGAACATTAAGGAAAGCAAGCACGAAGTAAAGCAAATACTGCAAATTTGCAAATATTTTTCCTGACACTACCGTAGACACCAGGACTTTACCGAAACTCCTGGACAATGACACAAAGCCGAAGAAACCGAGGAAACCTACCTACGTAGAACACGCACGCTCTCACACAGGGCTGCGACTGGAAACAAGCGACTTACACCTGCCTTCCGTCCCACCGGCGGAGCAGCGGCAGAGAAAAGTACCCCAGGCCGGGCAGAGGCAGGGCCGTGAGGCAGCCCCGGCCAGCCTGACCGCACAGCCTTTCACTCACGCTACATGTGATGGCATTTCCCACCGAAACGCTCCCCGTCCATCCCTCGCCTCC
>NW_010546721.1:0-4657 GCF_000687285.1 Phaethon lepturus | reverse complement strand
CATGAAAGGCGGGTCCTGCTGGACCAACCTGATTCTCTTCTATGACCAGGTGAACCGCCTAGTGGATGAGGGAAAGACTGTGGATGTTGTTTACCTGGACTTTAGTAAAGCCTTTGACAGCATCTCCCACAGCATTCTCCTGGAGAAACTGGCGGCTTGTGGCTTAGACGGGTTTACTCTTTGCTGGGTGAGGAACTGTCTGGATGGCCGAGCCCAGAGAGTTGTGGTGAACAGAGTTCAATCCAGATGGCAGCTCGTCACAAGCGGTGTTCCCCAGGGCTCAGTTCTGGGGCTGGTCTTGTTCAATATCTGTGTCAACGATCTGGATGAGTGCTCCCCCAGTAAGTTTGCAGATGACACCAAGCTGGGTGGGAGTGTTGATCTGCTGGAGGGTAGGAGGGCTCTGCAGAGGGATCTGAACAGGTTGGATCAATTGACTGAGGTCAACTGTATGAGGTTTAGTAAGGCCAAGTGCCGGGTCCTGCACTTGGGTCACAACAACCCCATGCAACGCTACAGGCTTGGGGAAGTGTAGCTGGAGAGCTGCCCGGTGGAAAAGGACCTGGGGGTGCTGGTTGACAGCTGGCTGAACATGAGCCGGCAGTGTGCCCAGTGTCCTGGCCTGTGTCAGAAATAGTGTGGCCAGCAGGAGTAGGGAAGTGATCGTGCCCCTGTACTCGGCATTGTTGAGGCTGCACCTCAAATCCTGTGTTCAGTTTCGGGCCCCTCACTGCAAGAAAGACATTGAGATGCTGGAGCGTGTCCAGAGAAGGGCAACGAAGCTGGTGAGGGGTCTGGAGCACAAGTCCTATGAGGAGCAGCTGAGGGAACTGGGCTTGTTTAGCCTGGAGAAGAGGAGACTGAGGGGAGACCTTATTGCTCTCGACAACTACCTGAAAGGAGGTTGTGGTGAGGTGGTTGTTGGTCTTTCTCCCAAGTAACTAGTGATAGAATGAGAGGAAATAGCCTCAAGCTGCACCAAGGGAGGTTTAGATTGGATATTAGGAAAAATTTCTTCACTGAGAGGGTGGTCAGGCATTGGAACAGGCTGCCCAGAGTGGTGATGGAGTCACCATCACTGAAAGTATTCAAAAAATGTGTAGACGTGGCACTTCGGGACATGGTTTAGTGGGCATGGTGGTGTTGGGTTGATGGTTGGACTTGATCTTAAAGGTCTTTTCCAACCTTAATGATTCTATGGTTCTAAAATTACAACAATGAGAAAAGTATCAAAGAGACTGTGGGAATAGTCTGCAATATAATCAATAGCTATGGCATATTCCATCATATTTAATGCAAGTTGGATAAGGGCAAAAATGGGCCTCCCATGTCCCTGCACCCTAGAATTAAGCACTAGCTGCCCAGTTGTTCTTGTTCCACTTCAAATTACCAAATACTGACTGTGGAGAGATGGTGTTGGTAAAGTCCCTCCTAAGTAATATTAAAGATGTCAAAACTTGAGCATGGTGTTTTGATGCATTGTTTGAATGCCCTAGCCAAAGGCTATTCAATGATGCTTGCTCTGGACAAAATGGGATTTAATAAATTATAGAAAATGAATTATTTCAAAAAGAGAGAAAGGAGCAGATTCTCCTTTCTTCAGGTGTCGTGAAGGTTATGGTACTTCAAAATTTCTTTTCCTGTTCCAGTGGATTAGTAGCAAAGACTTGCATATGGCATTTCTATTTAAAAATTTTTCAGCAATAAGGTCCTTGCTATTATGTGATACATTTATTATATCATGCAATTATTCCTTCAGAGGGTTCCTTCCCCTAAATCTTTTGTTTGAGTCTTAGAATATTATCGGAGTATCATTCATTTGATTGGAGTATAATTCATTTGATGTCATAGATGTACTTTCTACCTTACGAAATAGAAATGGCTTCTGCTCGTGGGGAATTTATTACCAGTCTTAGTGCTCCAGGCCTCAAGGGAAAAAAAAATTCCTTGCTGTCCCAGACACATTGTATATAAAAAGTCTTCACATGTACTTTTTAATTAACTTAGGAGTATTGCTCAGGTGCATTGTGCACTACAGCTGATAATTTCATTAATGATTAAATTTAAAGGAGTTATATAATGAAAATTCCTATAATGGAGTATAATAGCAGGGCTTTTCAAGAAATGAGAGTAAGCCTGAAGAATGGTGCATAGTAAAGAATAGGAGAAATGACAAAGACAATTGATTTAAAATAAGTGGTAATGAGTTTGAATGAGACATGAAGGAAGTGGTAGAACAACATGATGACCTCAGAATCGTTTTTCTAATGATAAAAAGATATTTTTTTTCAGTGATGAGATTACAAGGTAAGAAGGCTACATAGTAATTTCCACAGTCACTTGCAGTAATCAACATGTTAAAAAAAAAGCCATTATAATTGGAATAATCTGTTAGCCTTGGTTCACAGGGAAATTAAGTTTTTGTGATTATTCTGTCAGTCTCTGTGACATTAGTTTTTTGAAATGACTCACTTACTTAATCCAGATTTGAAAGACACATAAGAGGTGTAAATAAATTCCTGCAAGTGTCAAGGATTGTATGAATGGTGGTTGGCTATTATGACCAACCTAGTGCTTTTCACTGAGGAAATATTCAATTCAGTTCCTGCTGGGCAGCATTTAAGTCATTCAACCTGTCTGCCCAGGCATGTTTCCAGTAAAGCTATACCCTTGCCAAAGGGTGGGATTGGCAAGGGGAGAAATCGTTAAAAATGTAGAATGCCTTGGTCCCATTGCTCAACGTTTTGTTGGTTTGTTTTCAAAGGAAACTTGCCAACAATCTCTACAACTACTTCAGGAACTTTGGCTCCTGCCACGCTCCCCATGAACAACTGCACAGAGAAGGAGTTTGTCTGTAGAGCCTCTGGCCATTGCATCCAGATGATCCAGAAGTGTGATTTTAGACCTGACTGCTCTGATAAGTCTGATGAATCAGCTTGTGGTGAGTGTACTAGATCTTGTACTTTGCTACCTTATTTGTTTGTGGCTGTGAAACACATTGCTTTAACTACTCTGTATTTACCTTTGCAATGTGGTGTTAGCACCTAGATGCTATTTTTAATGTGATTTTCCGCAGAAAAATAATAACATTTTGCTCTTAATGTGGGAATCTGAGATGTTATGCACTTTCTGCCTTCTAATGGGCTGATTCAGACTTGACATTCCAATTCAGCTTACTACTGAAGTGGGGTCGTAGTCAGAGGACTACTCAGTTTCCCAATGATTGATAGCTATACATGACAATTTTTTTAAGTGAGGAGAGTTTCTCAAATGTTCACTAGTCCAGACTGGAAGAGAGAATAACTTTACAGCCTCATGCTTGGGGTGCACAAGTGGGAGACTTGGGTCCACTTCTTACCTACTTCAGTGAGTATGGGTTTTGTTTTTTTTATACAAAGTATTTTCATCAGCAGCAATGATTGTGAAATTCAGCCTACTCCACGCAGAAGTGAGTTCCAGCCTGTAAATTCCTAAAGCTGTGATAGTCACATGGGAGCACTGGGACTAGGACAATGGACAGGGTCACTACCTGTTGTCCATAGAGGTCTAAGACATTTGTTGATTGCTTCTGAGTTTCAGCAGTTCACACTATAGCATTTTGGAAGAAACTGTCAATGGCTTTGTTTTGCCTTAAAGCACAGTACTTGAAAATACTGCTGTACTAAAGCTGATTAATGAGGGGGACAGACATTTAGAGACAGTGAATTCGTCAGCCTTTGCAAGATAAACTATTCTTACTGAAGATCAAAACCCTGCATTCATTATACATTGGGTAGGGAACTCAATCACCTCTCTCAGGGCTGAGGACTGAATGAGGAAAGTAATATTAGACTCCTTCTGTGTATTTCTTATGTGGGAGTAACTCTGGAAGAAATTAATCTGATATATAAATAGCTCTGTGTAATTTCCTATAGTGTGAAAAAACACCAACCATTGAAATTCTGCCCTGAAAAATAAATGCAGAGCCCTTTGGATAGAACTTTATTTTTCTCCTCAGAAATTTACATTATCTTACACAAAATATTTTCCTTCTGAGAGAGATAAGTACTGCGGAGAATACACCTTTACATATTTGCTCTGTCTGAATTCTCCCATCACTACAGCAACGATGGCAACTTATTACTTGAATAACAGTGCTGGAATAGGAGTTAAGTATGTCCTGACTGAGAGCAGAAATATGTTATCAGGAAGGTGTTATCTTTCTCAGAGGCATTTGAAACATAATGGTTATAAAACATATTTAAAAAGGGGAATAAATGCTTAATACTATGCCACTCATCATTCTCAGTTAACATCACAAATCTTTATATGGGTAACTCATGAGATCACACTGGCTGTGTTTTGCTTCCTTACTGGACATACACAAGCTATAAATGAAAACTCCCTCCTTAGTCTACCATTTTTAGCCTCCAAGGAAGGAAGCATCAGGCACATTTTCCTAATGTACTATGATTTCTTGACTTAAAAGTTACTTCAGGTACGCTAACATTTGAGCTTTGTGGGTTAAAATAAATTCTCATTTCCCTGGACAATTCTCACAGGAGTAGCTTAGACTTGAGTGTAATAATCTGTTTCAAATTTCTGGAGAGTGACAAGACTTACCTTGGATCACTTAGACAAGATGTCTAAGAGTGCTCACAGGGCATGTGCAGGACAA
>NW_010546720.1:5199-55328 GCF_000687285.1 Phaethon lepturus | reverse complement strand
CCCCAGGCAGAAAGGGAGTCCCGTCATGGCCGGGCTCGCTCAGCCGTGCGGGGCGGCCGCCCGGGAGCCGGCGCCAGGGACGCGTGCTTACCCCTGGTCAAATGAAGGCGGTGCGGTAAGATCCAGCAGCCACCTCGGCAACCGCAGGACCCTAAGCTACCGCTGGCGTCCGTGTAGGCACCTGCGGCTGTGCCCAGCGAGGTGACTGGTGGCAGCAGGGCAAGGCAGCCATCGTTGTGGCAGTGAATGCAGACATAGAGCTGGCTGGCAGAGGAAAAACCAACAGTTAACTGATGCCTTGCCTTCAGGACAAGCTCTTGTTACTTACAGATGAAGAAAAAACTTGTTTAAAGATTTGTGCAGTAAGCACTGCTGATAAAGTTGTGTCTTGGGCTGTAACGACATCCCTGCAACAAACTCTAATTTGCATTGGAAACAATCCCTGCAATCTTAAGTTTTAGTTTCTAAAGTATTTTCTCCAAGTTTTCTACTACAAATACTCAGTACAAGTCCAAAATGGAAGTACATTCTGGAGAATTACCTAATGAACTAAACCCACCTACTTCCACAGTTCAATTTCCCAAAGCATCCAAGTATTTGTATACATGCACAAGAGATGTAAAGAATACTGGAAGGATATCATATAATACCTGACATTTAAATACTGATGGGATAGAGTTCCCCTGTTGAGTTTTCAGTTCTGAAATTTGCTTATCATGAATTACCTGTGGCAAAGCTACACAAAGCTAGCGTAAGAAACAGCCTTGCTGGGGGCCTTTTCACACCTCTGGGTCTTGCTGCTGCTGCATCTCGGAACAGCTACAGCCACACTTTGAGTAAGGTTCTTCTAGCTAGAAGCCAGAGAGAACGATCACATCTTTGGGAATACACCCACATTTCCAGCCATTTTCTGATCAACCGCACCACACTTAAAATGAGGCACCTTCAATTTCTGTACGCAAAGATGATCTTCAAAAAGAGTTTAGACCAGGGACATTTAAACAAAGTTTCCCTTCAGGTTTTGACTAAGAAGTCAAAAGACTGGCCCCCTAATTAAAATTCTCTGCTGGCATTATCTTCGTAAAAGGAGGAGAAGTGTTGAAGTTACATCAATCACAATACATTGTCATATGAAAATTCATATTTGTGCACTGCTCGAGAATGCACAGAATTTCCATGTGGCAAATTTGGTTAATTTATTCAAGCTTTGATCAACTGAAAGAACAGACATCCTAATTGCAAACAGTGGTACCTCTTTTTATTAGTACAGACAATATAAGATGCATAGCTTTTGCAATGAAAAATCATGTCCATGCTCTAAGACATCGGATTAATGAAAGGTCCTCAATGTCTGCCTTGGACAGAGGGACAAACTTCACAGTGTAAACTGATAATATAGGGATGATCATATGGCATTATTCATAAAACTCCCTGTTGATATTGTCAGACAAAAATCAGCAATAATTAAATAGGATGTGTTTAACCGCAGAATAGTTTCAAGTATTCAAGTACTTATTTTTTTGGTTGTTTAAAACCATCTGCTTCTCCTGCTCCCCCACTCGTTCCTAAGGAGGCACCAGCCACACAGGTGAAGCTAAAGAATGCTTTTTTGCAAGATACCTGAAGTTCTTCTAATGCAGAAACACTGTCCCAGAAGCAAGACTGATTTTTCTTATTGCAATAGACAGTGGTAGGAATAATTTTACCTCCGTGAGCATTACAAATACATTTTTTTTTTTAAAGTAATAAGTTATTACAGGAGAAGTTAAGGAAAGTTTTACGTTATTTGTGGGAATAGGCAATGAAAGAAGATGACAGTCTCATCATTTCATAATTCTTCTCTTACAAATGTGGGAGAACGCACCTAAACCATTTTGTTCTCAGGCAGTCTGACTGCCAGAGGGCAGCTTCTGCACATTCATCCCAGTTAGAAAGAGACCATACGAACTCTCCAATGAAATGCCTTTTCATATATTTCAGCGGTTTAGCAGCAATCAGGTACTGACTTCGTCTACAACGTCTACAAAGTGTCTGAGGCAGTCACCAGTTCAAACCACTGTCTGAGTGCATCACTGAGAGTTTCTGGAAGCGCATTCACATCTCTAAGGATCATGTAGAATGGGAATGGGAATTCTTCCATGTAAGATCTGATTTCAGGCAATTCTCCAGGTCCTTTGAATATAGGTACTTTAATGTCCAAAATGGAATCCTGTAAAAAAGAATTGACAGGACTACTAAACCACATGCATCTTTTACACGCCTTTGATGTTATTTATCCTATTTTTCAAATACTTAGAATTCCTTCTCTGTTAAATCAGAAGTTAAAAAGAGTTTTAAGATTAAAAGCCAAAGTGTTCAATGGTAAATCAAATCAAAAGCTGAACACAAAACAGTTAAATGTGGTCAAACATGGGAACAGGCTGCCCAGGGAGTTGGTGGAGCCATCATCACTGGAAGCATTCAAAAACTGTGTGGACGTGGCACTTCAGGACATGGTTTAGTGAGCATGGTGGTGTTGTGTTGATGGTTGGACTTGATGATCCTGAAGGTCTTTTCCAACCTTAATGATTCTGTGATTCTGTAAATGCTTTTGCCCTCTTCAATAAAAGTGCTCTAATCAATGAATTATAGGCTAGAAGAGACTAAGCTTAAGCTACTGCAATACCAAGTTTTATAAATAAATCCTGTCTTTCCTTGGTATTTTATGATTTTATTTTACAAGTTTACTGTTATCACTTCTATTTATACATTTGATACCTTTCTAGCACACTGTCATGTGTAAGCTCTTTAGGACTAAGAGTTCAACTTGCATTTGTGCAGTGATCTAATACAAAAGATTCTTTAGCAAATTATTTTATAATATTTCAACAAATACTACAAAGACAAAAGGCAGGTTGAACTCCAGCTGTGCTTCTTGTAAAGTAACTTCTTAGTTGCTCAGTGTAGCAGCTCAGAAAGTTAATAAAGCTTATAAAAAAAACACACTTCACTGCCTAGAATTTTCTCTTGACATTATAGCTAGGTTTCATCAGAACCTTGTAATATTTTGTCAGCAAAAGAATAACAGGTGGGTTGTGTGTGGAGAAATAAAGATATAGGAAGAAAACGTGAACTACAAAATCAGAGTCTTCACCTAATTCAAAGTAAGGCTTAAGTTTGCTCACTTACTGCACTACAGTGTCTCCCTGAAAAGCTCCTGGATATTTCAGCTTCCCAGCCAAGGAAATCTAATGGCTTGCTTTCACAGCTACCAAATACAGTACCAAGCTTACCCAGTTCAGGCACTAAGTAACTCTCATATACTCCTTCCTGTCTAATGTTTAATCTCATATTGGCTCCAGCTGCCATATCAAATGGAGACTGCTGTCAGAAATGATCAATTTGAATTAAAATTGAGGTGAACAAAAGCATTTCTCAAACTTTGAAATTGTCAGCCTGCCAGCTACTTCTCTGGTGGCCAAAATCTACAACCATTACATTTGAAGACAGAAGCTGTGGCATGGAAGTGGTTTTTTTATTTAAATACAAAAGAAGATAAGAATTACAGTAGGGAGAAATCATAAAAGATATGACAGATGTTGTGAAAAGCTGAAATTGGGCTAAATATCTTTGACCTCTGCAAAAGATAAGATAGCTGTAAAGTACTAAAAAAGACAAGAAAAAGATTTGTATGTGTCTCATTCACTGCATTTGAATTCCCTTGTTCACCTACTTACCCGGGAATTAGGATTGTCCAACACTACGAAAATAACAAAGATATTGGCATTCTGAGCTGCTTGAACTGCTGCTGTCACTCGTTCCTTGCCTTCCAAGAAAAGGCCTCTTCCATCAGATACAATCAAAAGCAGCTGCGCTGTTTCTGAGCACAAAGAACATTTTAAATTCCAGTAAGTTAGAAGTAATCCATTTAAAAGGCAAACAGACTATTTTGTTGTTAGTTCTGTGGGTGTAATGGAAAAACTCTCAGAGTATTCCTAAGGAAATTAAGTCTTTCTTAGATAGAATTCTATGATTTAACATTAAGCTGCCATTACAAGTGGGTCAAGAAAGACAGTTTTTCCCACTCTGTGATACCATTGAGAATAACTATGAGGAAAAAAAGCGCCAAACAGTCCATCAGTACCATAATCAAGGATGAAAGCCACGGAAAACACCTAATGAATTGTCATAGTCTTCCATGCCTGTACGTGTGTAGGAGTCAAATATTGGTTGAATTATAAAGAGTCCAGCCACTAGGTCACTACCTCAGTAGAGCAGCAGCTGCTGCAATGAAAGAGAGTCCAAATTTATTCCGCCAGAAGAAGGTACCTATGGATGCATCTGTATTAGCATTTCACTTTGGACTACGACTGTGCTTCTGAAGCATGTTTCCCTGTTGTCCCTACTTCAACAGGCTTGGCTTCCATCAAAGAACAATCTTGGATTATTTCTGGAGGAAACTAAACCAGAAGACAGGCTCCAGAGGCACAGTCAAGGCAGTCCAATCAGTACAGGTCATTCAGCTCTTGGGACCAGATGAGCTAGTCTGAAGTAAACCTCCTGAAACATGCACAGTACAGATGCTGGGTTCCTCAGCACCAACCATTTTCTGGAGACATGTAACTTGAGCAGTGTTGCCTCCCAGAGTCAGAGATACAGCCCTCTAAAGGGACATTCTAAGTTATGTATCTATTGACTTTTAATTACACGAGAAATAACAGTAATTACAGTCAGGAACACAAGCGCCTCTCTTGTTCCCCTTGCAGCATAATGGCTGGGAGGGATGCAGAACGTTTCCTCCTTTTCTGCAGACAGGTCCCAAATGTGACAGGGCTTGGTCTTTTTACAGAAAAGGGTTAATGTATCCTACTGCCTTTTCTCTTGCTATAACTCCCCGATTCAGGGGAGCTGATTGCTGCTGCATGCCAGTCCAGTTCAACAGGACTGGATGCTGCTCCCCCTCAGAATATTCCAACAGCCTGGCCGCCCTGTGGCAAAGCAGCTGTGCATTACAAATCCTAGATTATCCATTTCTTGGGGTACTTTAACAAGACAACCTTTTTAAAAACATGGGTGCCACCATGACAAGCTTTTAACTAGCACAGAGCAACCTTTTAGGCTAACTATGAGTCAGCCATGAGGTAACAAGCCTTCCAGTTTTCTGGGAAATTCAAGCAGCTCATCACCTAAACTTGCACCACAGTGAAAGGCAAACACTTATCCTCCTCAGAACAGTGTGCTTCTGGGTACCTACAGAAATCAAGCTCTCAAGCAAGAGCAGAAGTGCCTAGGGAGTCAAGGTCACTAGCAAGCTGGACAATGCTCTAAAGCAGGCCGTGTCTAGGACTTAAACACGACCTGGAAACATGATGTAAAGGGAGGCAGGTAAGGTGTGCCTTTTTAAAAAGCCTTAAACAAAATTTCAGTGAGTTATTGACAACTATGAAGTAGGCATCTGTGGGGTTTTGAGCTAAATTTCAACCAAACATGCCGTTTGACAAAGCAAAACCCAAAGCCCTAATGCAAGTGACATCTCAGTGCTAGGAGTCCTTTCTGGCAGGATATTGCTTCGGGACTGTAGTGAGTGTTCTGCTGCCACGGCAACAAGCACAGTAACAAAAAAAAAGCTCACCCGGATTAATATTTTGAGACAACTGCTGTGCTGCAGCAAACATATTTGCTGATGATTCTAGAAACTGCAGAGGAAACAAGAAAGAAGATTAAGTTAGGTCATCATAAAATAACGAACTTAATAATGATAACATTTTTAAAGAACACATTTCTGTATTTTAAATGCCAAGATAGTTGAGTCTGCCCACCTACACAGATAGAGTCCTTGGCATTTTCCTATATTAACTCCAGCTTCAAATTTAGTAAGTATTTTTGAACTACAGAATCTTCAGAAAAGCCTTCAATTTAGATTTAAAATTTTTCCAATGCTAGCAAAGCCATCAAAACCTCAGTAAATTGCTCAAGTGATTAATGACACCATTAAAAATATACATGCTATTTCTAGGTTCAACTTCTTTGGCTTCAACTTGCAACAGAGTATCTAGTTACATATTCTCCATTAAAAATAAGGGCATCAATTGTCAAGTCCTCCCAATTTCAGCATTTCTAATATTACTGTTGAGCTACTTGGGTCTCCTCCTTTTCTGTTTAATATTAACGGAAGATCTCGTTCAAGTGTGGAACGGTAACTCTTCAAAAATCTTCCTAAAAGAAGAAAACTTGCAGCTGTCCAGGAATTATGACTACAGAAAGTTATTTTCTTCAGGAATCAGTCAAGTCTGACAAACTTAGCCTGACAAACACACAAAGCTCTTCCTCCTACTAATACAGTGGAATCCATGGCATGGAAAACCTCCTTAACTCCCACAAACTTCGATGTGATTTGGCATTGTGATACCTAATAGCTTCTACTCAAAATACTGTTTAAGACCCAACGCAAACAGAGAAAGATGAATGCTTAAAAGTGGCATACATCAGAACTAAAGTGAGAAAACACTCTTACTATTACAAAATTGTGACCATTCTATCTCTTTGTTACCTAACCAGCTACTACACTCTCAAATACAAACAACCAGTAAAGGTTACAAAGTAATCATGAAACCCTGAAGCTGCTAATGTCTCCTCTGGAAAAGACTTGCAAATCTCTCGCCCTAGAGGATTCTTGTGTACCTGGGCTATTTTCGTTTTCTTCTGCTGAAATTTGCAAAGACGCAATATCCGTGTCCCTGACTGGTCACTGAACTGTTCATGGAACGGATGCAGCAGCTGAACAGTCTCTCCAAAGCTTTAGAAAAGAAGAAAAAAATAGTGTGAAACTGGTATTTACATTCTGCTCTGAAACCTGAAGAGAAGTGAAGATTTCCAGTAAACTCACCTACACACCGCAATTTGTCCCACTTCTAGAAGAGTCAGTGCATTTCCAATAACTGCCAGGGATTCATATGCAAGCTATTAAAGAAAAAAGTTACATCAAAAATAGGATATTCCGTGTTTTACTCACAGCTCAGTATTAAATATGAAGAATGTTATTGAAATTATTTTTCATTGTCTAGTAAAATAAATTAAGAGACTTCCTATCTTTTTTCCTGTAGCAGTTATGCAAGATGGTCACTGCAATAAAGATACACTAGTTCTACTTAAGGCCTTCAGCTGATTGATTTAGAGATACCACTTTAAGCAGGCTAATGAAATAAACACTGAAATAGCTATTTGGAAGAAAACACACATTTTTAATAAATAAAACCCTACACATGAGCTATGATGAACTAATATTTAATCCTCCAATGAACTGCATAGCTAGGGAAATTTTGGCCTTTTACAGGCTACCAAAAATAATTTTCCAGTGGATATGTACACCTCTAACAAATCTAACATCTCCTCCTTTCAGCTAACTTTCACTGATCTTTTAATAACAAATCGCTTAGGCATGAAACGACAAGAGTTCAAGCGCAGAGAAATAACCGCTCTAGAATCACCAGAGTCAGACTTTCCAATGGCCACCAGTTCTGTCTGAAACAAGTCAGCAGCTGACATACTCATCAACAAGGGGTAGATTCTTCATACTTCTTCCAAGGTTTTTATCTTACCTGTTTAGAGTGATTGTCTATCATACTAGAGGAATCATCAATAGCCAAGCAAATCTGGTACTGTCTTTTACTGGGCTTGGTCCTCCGCAACCAGATCTTATCCTTTCGGAACTGGCTGGCAATATATGGTATCACTTTGCGCATGTTCAGTCTCTTCCCCGTTCTGTAGTCTCCTCTGAAAATTAAGAAAAAGACATAATGGCAGGGATTATCTGTAAATAATCTCATTCTGGAAATCCCAGCCTATGCAGCAAAAAACCAAAATTTTGTAAAATATAATAAAAAGAAAATTAGCAGCTCTTACTATTCATATTCAGGTATAGATCAAAAAATCTTACATTTCTAATGCAACATGGATATGCAGTGTTTTTAAAAGAAGTTCTTAAATCTAGGTGCCTAAAAGGGAAGGAAGACCTTGCATTTAGACTCCTTCAGTTTGAAACAAGTTTAAATCTAAAAAAAAAAAAAAAAAAAAAAAATCACGTAATGTTAAAACAATGTAGAACATTTTGACATTTAAGATAATGTTTGACTCAACAGCACTTCACAGGTTTAAGTTGGTTTGATCACCTGTTGCACAGAAGAAAAAAATATTAGGCAATATCCTCAGGATGGGATACACACCACATTTGCATTTCATGAAATAACCTAGTTTTCTCATACAAAAGTAAAATGAATGCCTTTGCAAACACAAGTAATTGCTATAAAGCAAGAACAACAGAGAGCTGCAGTTGTACAGAGGTTAAAGCCCTCCAAAAACAAGAGTTTAAAGAAACTAGACACTTCAGAAAAACCCAACTTACTTCAATTTGGCTGCCTGAGTGGGTTCCAATATGAGTCGTAGCTGTTCACAAAGCTGCTGTGATAGAGGAGCTGTCAGTACTAAATACCTCTGCCACAACTGTGCTGCTTCCTTCTCCTAAAACATTATACATCACAGAAAGAAATAAAAGCGAATTATAAAAAAAGAAAGAGTTGAGAAGCCTGAAAACAGAAATCAAACCTCAGTGTACCAAGGGGGAGGTAGTAGGTAACTATCAGCTGGAACTGTGAGGGTGTCTTGCGAGCACTCTGTAAAGACGACAATTTGCATTCAACTTCGCATGCTCCTTGCTGCTACAAAGCTGCAGCGTGCCATGACCACTCCTCTAGGAGTACACAAAGCAGTTTTGGCATTGCTGTTGATATAGGAAAATCTTGTAATGGCCAGCATCTGATAGTTGGTATTACAGCAAAGCAAGCTGTAAAGTCTGCTAGGTTCTCTGTTGGCCATCAAAAATAGTATTACTTACATTAATTAAAATTCAGCAAAATTGTTAAGCCTCTATAGTGTGAATTTCATTCAGGAATTACTTCCAAATACAGTTCACAATTCATGACTGGGACCATCAGAGCAAGTACTGTATTCTGGCTCTGTGGGGGGTTAGCTCAAGCTCCATCGCTGCAACTGAAGGAGACAGCTTCTGTCCATCATAATTTTGTGAAAGAGGTGTCCAGCACTTAACTGCAGGTGACAACTCAAAAGGGAAGGAGCTTGGTAGGACTGAGAAAAATGCTTCTAATTCTGCAAGTTTTACAAGTCATTATCAGCAAAGTAACTTTCTGCAAATAGCACAAAGCACATTCAAAACAAGATCTGAAACATCATCCTGCTTTAAGAATAATGTAACTTTTTTTCAGAATAAGCTAAATGTAACAACAAAAATAGCAACTAAGTCATGCTATTTTGAATATTTAGATACCAGCGAGCTCGGCTTCCTCAATGCTTCAGCAGCAAAACACAATGAAATAATGCAGTGAAAGATTCTTATGACAGTTTTATACTAAAACGAGGTCACGAACCTCATCTGGAGTTCCAGACTGCTGTGTCTGCCAAGCTTCCAATTGCCTTTCAAGTTCCTTTCTTAGCTCTTCGGGATCTCTAACGATGTGCTAGAAGAGTAGTTATGAGATTTATGAGACAGAAAAATAAGTTCACACATCTGGTAATCCCCAAACTATAGAAAACTATGAAAAAGTAAAATGCATTGTTCTTATTCTTTTAGACACAACAATACCTGAAAAAAACTTAAATGAAGATTCTAAAACTCATTTTTTTTTAATAGCTTCCATGTACAGGAAGGATAAATACCTCCTCACAAATACCTGCATCTGTGACACAATCAACATAGAAGCAAATGTAAGAACATCTATGATACAGACCCTGAAAATAATCAAATACAGAATTTCAAGGTAATTCAATTAAATGATCTTGACTAACACCAGATTTAATAACAGTATAATAGAGATCAAACCACTGAATACTACCCATCTAGTATCTTCCAAAATATAATATGCTTCACTTACAGTTTTTTTAAAAGCTTCATTCAAACCACTTAAATAATCAAATGACATCTTCCTCTTTACCTGACAGCAAATACTATTTGATAAACCATTCTGTTAAAGGACATCCAAACCTTATTACACTTCTTTTACTTTTGTTGTGCTTTCAGTGACCACCTCTGCTCCTGACTTGTAAAATTATAGCTTAGCCAAACAGTTGTATGTAGTCTGCATAACCTGCAGGCTTATAAATTAGGGAAAACAAGCCTAAGGTACTGTTGAGTTTGCATTCAGTAAATTCTCCTTCCTCAAGAAGCAGCAGCAGTCCCTCTGGTCACTTACTGCAGGTTTAAGGAAGGTAGGAAGAATGTACATGGAAGGGGCTTCTTCCCTTTCTCCTTTTCCTGAAAGGTGAGAACTTGCACTTTTCCCCCAGCATCGTTTTTTCCCTCCCTCTTTAACTGGTGCTGCGAGAGCTCCCCCTCCTGTTTCAGGGTTTGCATGTCAATTGAAAAAACCTAAACCAAAACCCCAACAAAAAAAGGCACTTAACAACTCTGACAACTAGAGAACACCCTTGAATTCAGCAGCCTTTTTCCAAAGAGTGGCAACATTTAGCAATAAAACGGAAATACCAGGTATAGCTGGCACACAATCCTTTCCATGTTGTGCATAGAAACAGTGAAGTATCTCCCTCCAAGTATGTACTCAGGACACAGTATTATAAGCATGAAAGGTCAATACTTCTAAAAAACACACTGAAAATATTCTTACTTTATCAACTGGTTATACACCATCAACTGCTTCTATGCCATAGCTCTTTATCATAAAATTTTCCTTTTTACAGCTAACAGTTTGCACTGGGAAATTATGAGTGTTATGTGAAGCTCTAGGATTTTCTAGGCTATTATTTTTTGAATTGAGACATTCATAGAAGGCTCATAAGGATTCTGTAATATTTGGAATCAGCTTTTTTGAGGAAGTAATATATTGTGACAAATTAACTGAGGTGAATTCTTTGTCCACAATGGTGTTTTAAAGTCACTGATGCCTAGATCTCTCATCACTCTGAACCCTTTTTTTATCTTCAGGCCATACACCCTTGCCCATCACTTTCCACTCTACCCAAGCATTTGATCAGCAGATTCATCTGAGCAAAACAGTTCCTAACAGTCAGAAAAACAAGTGTTTTGGTTTTTTTTTTTTAAAGAGTGAGGATGGGACATTCCCACATAAGGATGGGGGAGAACTTGTTATTTTAAAGTCATCATTCAGCTGCATATACAACAGTTGGTTGTGTGTTATTTTTCGTTCTGCTATTGAAGAACAACGAGCTATTGAGTTGTCTGAATGAAAGTAATTCTAAACTTTTGCATTTGCAGAGTTTCATTAACACAGGTCAAATAAAACAGACTGTTTCTATAACTGTAATTGTAAGAAACCACATGGGATATTATACCTGGGGAGTGTCCATCAAAAACTGATGGGCTGTATGTATAGTTGAGTCCCTGCTTCTCTCTGGCTTCTCTTCAGTCACCTTTGGTAGCTTTTCTGTTGTAGAGTCATTGACATCCTCCGAGTCAAAAGTCTGGATCTCTGGCTCTGCTTCACCTGGCCCTACAATCACAAAACTAATTACCAACTTTGTAGATCTCACATAATACAAGAACCAATACTGTATCTCAACTATTTTACAAAGTGTCTCGCATGCTTTGTAGTGCAACTCAGACATTATTTTTTAAGAGAAATACACAAATTTTAAGACAATCAATTCTAGGAATAGGATAAATACACTTTGGAACTCACTGCAACAGATAAACACGCATTTCCTTATGCAAACTGTTTTTCTCTCTTATAACCTTCTTGCCAAATGAACAAAACATTGGTGAACAAATCTTTAACAACTTAAAATTCCATGGGTGAAGTACATTTTTTGAGCTTCATAGCCTCTCCAATAGAGTGACAGGAGGTATAAAGCACTTTGAGAACATTCAGAAGATCTACATTAAAAAAACAATGGCAATCTTTTCTTATCAAAAATCTACAAAAGAAAAGATTGCCATTGTTTTTTTAATCTCATCTTTTACTCTCTAGTTTTGTAATGGAACAGTTTCCTATAAATCAGACATCGATTTACAAATAAAGGAGTGGACTAAAGATTTTCTTTTATTATTGTTTCTACTATACTACAACTGTTTAACAACTCAGTTTTTAAGAATTATTCTAAGAAAAAAGTATGACATTCTAGGAGATGTTTTAAGATCCTAGTTTTTCAGAACCTACTGTTAGAGAATCATGTGGAAAACAAAATAGACTGATTACATGCATGCCTGTACCATAAAGCTAATGAGTCTAGCAAGAGATTTAAGTGAAGAGATTAAACCTGAAAGGAGTGGGAGGCAAGAAGGTAAATTCAGGCTAGAACAACTCTTGTCTCCCCGCTCCAGCCAGCTTTTATGTTGTTAGATAAGAAAACCATTCAAAATTCCAAGCTAGTGTCATTTACTGAGAGTCATCAAAATTAATTACTTCTGTTGCAACTGGCAAGAGATATTTATTTATATCTGGCTTATTTTGTTTGTGCGGGCTGTGTGGCTGACAAGTCAGACTTGTTCTCATTTACCAACCATTTGCATTTGACAGCCATTCTGTTGGGCAGCTCAGTTTTGTTTTGTTTCATTCCCACTCAAGGAAGAAAGCAGTCAGACAGTGACACTTCAGTGCTACCTACCAGATGTTGTTCAGACCAGCTCCTCAACTACTTTATGTTTTGTCAGAAGTTAAACACAAAAAAAGTTGAGTTACGTGGTGCTGATGCTGGTGACACTGGAATGCATTGTTATATGCCAATTAATTAAGCGAACTGGCATTGTGTCTAACAAAAGTGGGAAACTATTTGCTTTTTACTTCTTCAAAGAAGTGGATAAAGGTTAGAGACCATTAACGAAAGAAAGCAGCAAACCCTTCTATCATTCAAACAATTTAGCAAAGGCTAACGCTGATTACTAGGCAGGAGTAAGAATACTGCTCCAGAAAAGTCAACTAAGAGCAGATGTTTTAGTCTTATAACACATACACACATCCATAACATGCAAATATAAATACCTACATATACATTTAAAGATGCACATCAGCGTATGTTTAGAATGTTTTTTTTTAAGTTAACGTACCAGGAGGTTTAGTGGCAGTAGACAACTTTTTTTCTGGCTTCAGCTCCTCTGTGTCTACTGCTCTGAGATCCTCATTGTTCTGCATTTCTGTTTCCATAGCTGCATCTTCAGAATCTCCCTCTTCCTTTTCTTCAAGAGGCATAACAGGTTTTTCTTGCTCTTTGCTAGCTACATCTGTATAAAAGCAACAATACTTATCAAGGGAAGAGAGGAAGGAAAAGTAGTGAAGTTGCAAAAAAAGCTCCATTCTGAGCCCACTGCGTATCAGTTTTAGTGAACTTCAGAAGAGATCTGAGATATTGCCTCAAACCTTGGTTTTGTCTTTCACTGTGCTGTGCCATGTTGTGTCAATGAGCTATTGCCCTGAAAACCTGAAGAATAAAGTAGACTAGTTACTGTAATAAAAAGCAATTTATTTAATTAAATTTAGATTAGAGGAATATTTTTAAAGAGACATCAATTTTTTTTATACAGAAAAAAGATCCTGTTGTGTTATCCTAAATATTTCACATGTGTGGTAGCAGTTTAGGCTTCAAAATAATTGAAGTAAGATTTGGAGAGAATAGATTTTAAATACGTTTATTAAACTAAAATCCATTTTTATGAGTCAATTCAGGATTTTCAAAAATGTTATCACTAGTTTGAATCTGATTGCCAAAGAGTAGCATTTATTGTAGTGAAATGGTACTACATCTTAAAGAGAAGCAAGGACTGTTAAACATAGCTTCAAAAAACATATTGGGAAAAACTACAGCAAATAGGAGTGCTTCAGGATTTGATTCTGCAATTTGATTCTGATAACTTTTTACACCCAGAAATACCACCGTACCATATGTCTGTGCATCATAGCATTCGGAGCCTTGTTTAATATGTTCAAATGCATCAGCCTCCTCTGCATTTTGTTTAGGCTGAGTTGTATTCTGCTTTGCTTCACTGCTGGATTCTATGGTCCTCAGGCGCTTGTGGATATGTTCGTTGTGATCTCCCATTGAACGCTCATTGTCTGCCTGCCCGGGTTTCCTCTTGAAACTCTGAAAGAAAACAAATTAACACTGTGAACTTCAAGCGAGGTGCAACCAAACACCGATTAGAAAAAGAGTTCTAACAAGGAGAAACTGTGTCCTGCCTATTTGCTGGTTAATATTAGGACATTCAAATAAAATGAAAAAGATTTAAAAAAAAAAAAAAAAAAAAATTTAAAAGAAGAGATGAACCTGGGTATTTTTTCTGCTTTGCTTCTGAGAAGCCATCCGGGCCATGCGTGTGGATTCATGGCCTTCTGATTGATTTGCACTTGAAGCTCCACTTCCATATTCCTGAGAGAGCAAAAAAACATGCAATGGTAACTGAAAAGGGACTTTAGCAACTGTTGTAGATAAATTTGAGAAGTTAAACTGCAACACTATGCTACCTTCTATTGTGAATGATGAACGGCTCACAACTGCAAGTATTATCCTTGTGGAGAGCAGACAAGATAATTCTGCAGCTCAACAATTAGCCTAAACTTCCCATGCAGCTTTCACTGCTATGAAGTGAAAACTACACGGTCTTCAATTTTTGTCAGTGAATTTCTAACTAGTGTTCTAAAAATTGAATCTTAGACACTATTCTTAAAAATATGGCAGCAACTCCTTGACTGTAACTTGAAAACATATTCACAAGCTCAGCATTTTCAACTAGGACACTATGTCATTTACCTCTTTAGACTGGTCTCTTTCTGAAGCCTCTCCAGCCAGCTCAACAGCACTGTCACTCTGCAGGTTTTCCTGTCCGGTCTGCCCTTGTGTTTCATGCTCCATTCTTTCCTCAGGCTCGGGGATCTCTTCATCTATCTCTGAATTATCTTTACTCTCTTCTTCCTGAAATAACATCAGTTTAGTTTAACATTCTAAAAAACACTGGGAAACAGAAGGCCAAGGAGGTAACAGGAATACAGATGACAGAAATACACCAGTTCAATAGTAAGCACATCTGTGTTACCTTGGTGAAGATTTTCACTAACATTACACCTACTCAATATCAAATTTGTTCCAGAGTATCACAGAACACATCTATTTCTTAAATCTTGTATAAGGTAATTAAAAAAAATAAAAAAAAAAATCAGGCTTTTATTTATTACTCTCCACCTGAGGTTGAAGGCCTTGGTCAGCAGCAGGGATTCCCTTATCTTCAGCAGATTCATTTTTTTCCTCATCAGGTGGTTGTGACTCTTCTGCTGCTGCTGCTGCATCCTCAGTGTTTTCTTCTTGATCATCAGCATCTTTGTCCCCTTCGTCTTCCTTCTTCTCTTCATCTTCAGAAATACCTTCTTCAGCTGGTTCTGCATCTTGATTATCTCTTTCTGTCTCACCAGTATCCTCTTCATTCTGTTCTTCTGTCTTCTCTGCCTCATTTAAATCAACAGGTTTCTCATCTACTTCAAAGGCGTTCTTTTCTTCTGGATTAAAAAAAAAACAGAAAGGTATACAAAACATTCAGTGAAGTACAGAGACAGTGAATATTACAGATACTTAAAATAAAACTGCCCAGCCTATCAAAAAATCTTAAAAGAAAATACTGAGAATTCTATACACAGAATCTATGATTTTCTATAGCAGATAGTTTCTTTAAGTCACAATTGGTTTGTAACTAACAATACAGCAAGATGAATTCCTCTTAACTTCCTTTAAACTAACATTCTTGAGGATCAGTTGACTGAGTGCAAATACTTGTATCATACAAAAATCTGAAATCACAAAAGCGACTGGACAACGAAGTAAGAAGCTTATAGCATAGATCTGGGTGTATCAGCGTATCACTTGGATAACATGAGAAAGGCTGCTCCACAGTGTGCATGAAAGGGAGGCAAAGGGAAATGCTGTAACATTAAGTTCTTATCTGGCCTGCATTTGGTATTTTGATACACAGAAGTGAATTTGCAGCTTCTTGTTATACAGAATCCTACCATCACCTCTCTTCTTTCTATAGAGAAAAAAGAGTTTATTATCTGACTGTTCCTCCCTATTTCCCTTTGGCTTTCATCCGGGAACCTGCAGAGAGATTTTTCAGCTGTACCTTCATCCTTTTCCTCCTCGTCACTCTTCTCATCATTCTCCAGGTTCAAATTATCAGGAAGGTCCAAAGGTTCAACTTCAGGCTGCTTTTCTTGCTGGCCATGATAAGGATCTACTTCATTCTCATCATATTCACGCTGTCAGCAAAAAGAAGGGGTGGGAGGAATAACAGGTATGTAATAAGTCAGAGGAAAGGCAAAGATGAGAAATAAAATACTACTGAATTCTCTAGGACACAGAAATACTAGATACAATATTACATTCTGATCAGTTAAAAATGATTTTCCAATGGTACACATCCTCATGTCTAAATAGCAGAAAAAGATTAATTTCAGCAAACGCATTTACATAAATTGTTATGTCTTCAAAACAGCATGTTTTGTGTTCAGAATCCAGCTTTCCTAACGGAAAGATTCTGAACAGAATCTGCACTCTTGCAGATGGTAAATGCACTCTTGCATAATACGCAGAATCTTCAAGCCTACTGTATACAGATTCTTGGGATAAGTCCCACAGACTGAAGAACACAACAGAACAAGAACTTTCAAACTTTGTCCATCAAAACACCAATTCAGTGTTTTGGCAGCCATTACAAGTTCAGGTTAGTGCAAACAAGAATTCTTTCTGGATTATGCATCAGAAAGTATACATATATTATAATGGATACAATATGGTTTATTTTTAGCTCTGAAATTAATGAATTTTTTCAGTGCACTTCACTATTAAATAAAGAGCATTTCAAATTCTCAGAAACACATGATACGAGCAACAGGATATGGTTGAACAGCAAGATATTCTATGTAGTCCAAATCATTTTTACCTCATCAATTTGTTCATGGATTTTCTCTTTGTTTTCATTGTCCTCCTCTTGTTGCTCATTTTCCTTATCCTTGGGGGGTTGTTTTTTATTATCCTTGTTTCCTGTGCCCAAATTGTCATCTTTTGCAACAAGCTCTGAATCCTCCTATTAACCAACAAATCCAAAAGAAACTCAATTATGCTACCTGCTTCTCAAAGTCTGAGTGACAAGATATCATCTCCTACAGAAAAAAAAAGACAATACTAAATAACTTGTGATATACTCAAAATTATCCCTTTCCAAGACCAAGAGCTAAGCAAGGGAGTTCACAGTCTAGGTCACATCAAGTTAACAGAATTTAATTCCTTCGATATTCTTCTTCCCACCCCTTGTCTCTACCTCATCCATTCCTGGTCCAGTTTCTTCTGTTTTACTACTGGCATCTTCATCATCATCTTCATCTTCATCCCCCCAGAGCCTCTCATCCAGTTTATCATCAGCTTCAGCATTATCAAGATTTCCCATCTGCTTATCCAGCTCCTCTTCATCTGAATTTTCATCATTTTCTGTGTACAGTTCAGAATGTGTTTCAGTACAGAAGAGACAAAGGTAACTTTGTTAACTTCAGAAATAAAAAAGCAGTCATACTTGGCAGCTTAATTTTATCACCCTATGCAGTTACTTTGAAAGATGCGGAAAAAGACACACATGCACTAACACCCAGAAGAGCAGGTTTCCAATTATGTGGTTCAGAGCGTTCTCTTGGACATAAGGACACACACAGCATTCTCTCCCTCAGACTAACAGTTCCCAGGTGCAACACTTGGATGATATAAACTCTCCACTCCTTACCCTCTCAGTCCTCCATTTTCAAAACTTTCTGGCATTAGTGGGAGGGGGAAGGTCTATTCCACTTTATCTGTTTATTAGCTTGGAAATTTCCCTTCTTGTGCAGACGAACTTATTCTTGGTATTTTGTCAGAGATTTGAAAGTAGATTAATACTACCATAATTTATAAGACACATTAGTTTCAGATGTTCAAATTGTTGCCCTGTAAAGTGAAGACCTGCTACCTTTAGGGTGAGTAGCAACTTGAGTGAATCTATCGAATACTGCTTTTTTCCAATTTAAAAAGGTAAAATTAAATTATTTTAATTGCTTAAAAGTAAGCAATAGCTTCATTAATCACATTTTGAAGTTAACTACAGCCATATTCTCAAGTATTCTGTTGGTCTTCAACAGTTCCACAAAGTCAGCGACTAATTATAAACTGCGTCTGTAGGTTAGCTTACAACAGGAAGAAAAAATCATATCCCTTCATTCCAAAACCATCACAGTGAAAAAGAGAGACAATATTTTCTTTGTACCCTTCTTAGCATTCATGTTAATAGTTAGAATAATAGTCATAGAATAGTTTGGATTGGAAGGGACCTTTCAAGGTCATCTAGTCCAACCCCCCTGCAATGAGCAGGGACATCTTCAACTAGATCAGGTTGCTCAGAGCCCCGTCCAACCTGACCTTGAACATTTCCACCCCCAGGGATGGGGCATCTACCACCTCTCTGGACAACCTGTGCCAGCGGCTCACCACCCTCACTGTGAAAAGTTTCTTCCTTACATCTAGTCTATATCTGCCCTCCTTTAGTTCAAAATCATTACCCCTTGTCCTATTGCAACAGGCCCTGCTAAAAAGTCTGTCCCCATCTTTCTTAGAAGCCCCCTTTAAGTACTGGAAGGCTGCAATAAGGTCTCCCCGGAGCCTTCTCTTCTTCAGGCTGAATAATGCCAAGTCTCTCAGCCTGTCCTCATAGAAAAAGTGTTCCATCCCTCTGATCATTTTTGTGGCCCTCCTCTGGACCCGCTCCAACAGGTCCACCTCTTTCCCATGCTGAGGACTCCAGAGCTGGATGCAGCTTCTTAGTATTCATATACAAAAGGGCACTACTCTGTTATTGAACACTGACTTTTCTGTATATGCTTAATAATACAAAAGTATAATTTAATATAAATAAAAAGTATAATTAAATATAAAATCCATTATTGGATTGATCTATAACATTTCTTTGAAGTTTGCCATAGTGGAAGGACCAAACCTTTTTCTTCCTGTTCTCCATCATGCATTTTTCCTTCAAAGTCTTCTGACATTTCAATTGCATTGTCTTCTCCTTCAATGTCTGGTTTAGAATCTTGATCCTCTTTCTCCTTCTCTTCACCCTTTTGAAAACTGTCTTCTATCTGAATTATTGGTAAAGCAAAAAATAATTACAATGGATCTTGCCTATATATTAAAAGTACCACAACAATATTTATAAGCTTATATGCAAATATAAAAGCCAGCCTAAACAGGAGACTGGAGGTAACTTCATGTTTATTTTACCTGAAACATCCTCAACATGGATCTCAAGGACCTTCTCAGTTTTACCTAAATTAAACAAGAACAACTGCAAACACTTGCCTGATCTTCGCTTTCTATTTTATCGCTCACATCCTTCTTGCCTTCCCCATCTCCAATACCACCATCCTCGTAATCATGAAACTGTGTTGCTCCCTCTCCATCTTCATCTTCAAGTAATTCTTTTGGCAGACAAAATCCCTACAAAGGCAAACTGAAACTCAAAACTTCCTGTATTAATAAGCTTAATAATCAGCTTAGTTTCTACTTAAGATTGCATACATTAAATATATGCTTACCATCTATCCACTGTTATCTCTAATAACTTACCTTTTGGGCAAGCTCTGTAAAAATGCTAGTTAGAACAGAAAGCAATTTTCCAGTACTCCTGTGAGATGCCAGTGAAACAGTGAGGTAGAACAGGATAAGGTCTGAATACTTGCAGAGCATGGGCTTTAGACGCACCAGCAAATAGCAGGACTGGTTGAAGAACTGCAGTTAAAACACCAAAGAACGTATGTCAAAAATGACTATGTACATACAGAGATATACCTCAGAGAGGGTGATGATAGAGACTGAAAACAGATGCTCAAACCAGAAATATCAGTAAGCGAGTTTAAATACAATTTAAATTTACAATTTAAAATTTAAATACAAAAGTTTCCAGAACTTTTTCTAGATTTTTCACAAAAACGAAAACTTTTCCTTCTTACCAAAGGAACATCTGGCTTTTGCACTACAGGAGAATACCTATATTTGGCCATAGTGGAAGGACCAAACCTTTTTCTTCCTTTTCTCCATCACTAAGCCAAAGACCCTTAAGCCAAACACTCTCGAGAAGAACAATTTTACCTTGTATTTATCTGAAGTGTAATCTTCCCCATAAGACTTCAGGTTCTCCAGGAGTTCTGAAACCGCTAAAATTGCTTTCTCCACATGCAAAGAATCCAAATCAGCAGAGAGATCTTCATCCAAAAGCTTAGTTATATGTCCTGTTTTAATCCCATCAAATGCAGATGCATCCTCTTTGTTTGAAATACATTAAAAAAATATGGAAATGAAGTCAGACATTCTATAAACGTTGTAGCAAGCAATCTAGAAATATCCATCCCACCTGTTTAAACAGACAAATTAAAATGCCAATTTCCTTGTGTATTGGTACCTCCTCTAGACACAGAGTTTAAGGAATTTTTAGGTTTGCATAGTTTAAACTCCCCTCCTCTCCCTTAAGTAAATCAACAAATTTACCATTTTCCTCTGGAGATTTTTCTTCCTCTTTCCCATCTTCCTGTTTTCTCTCTACCAAACACTGGATGCCATACAGAACAACACGGATAACAGTTTCCACTTTTGACGAGAAGTGCTCCACAAACTCTTCATCTGACTCTTGACTTCCTTTTGAATCATAACACAGGCAGTTTTACATAGAAACACATTAAATTACAGTTACTATGTTTCCCCTATGCAAGGAGCATGATAAGCACTATGCAGTTTTTACTACATAGTTCTACTAAAATCTCCTTGCTAATCCTGACATACAACTATGGTATAAAATCTGTCAGGAACAGTGACTAAGGGGGAAAAAATATTACTGCACAAATTAAGTCTGAACTAAATTTTGCAAGTTTGAATTTCATCAAGTATTTCTGGATATCCAAATGAACATGGAGCCATCATCTGCAATAACAAAACTAACGAATTCTTATATCTTTATCTAAGTGACAAAATGGGCAGAGGAGAATTGTCCTTACCACTGCAATTCGACATGGAAGCAAGAAGCTGTGTTCTCCAGGCTGTGAAATCTGCAGATGTGTTATTAACTTCTTCTTGTATATATTTTAGGCTCTTGATTAGGGCCATCTGATTTGCAGCTTGCCTGTCTTCCCCATTTGGAAGAAATAGGGACTCTACACCCTGTAACTGAGCTGAGACTTCTAGCAAACAACTCACAGCTGATGTGCAAACTTCAAAATCTCTCCTGCAACAAGAAATGCCATAATACTGAAGGAAGAACAAACAGTTCAACTTAAGATTAAACTTTTTCTTGGGACGTGGATGAGGGGGAGGCAGCTGATCTCCATCTTTAACTTATTAGATAAAAAGCTTGACAACAAGCAGATGTGCCACTTACACTGCTTAAAGCAGAGAGAAAATGAGAGGATTACTATTATTACTAAATAGGCTACAGAATTCTTTTAAAATAACAATTTCTTCATTAAATTGATGTTTGAAATTTGTCTCATTAACTAAGGAGCTATGGGTATGAAATCCCAGGAGACCAAAAACAAACTGAGAAGCTGAGATAGACCAATTTTTTTTCTGACTTGTCAGGAGAGTGGGAGAAGACACGCACATTTGTTTAAAAAGCCAGGCACTGCATTTTGCAAGAAACACAAACGGAAAGAAGCTTCAAGAGCACCTGAACACGCTTTTCAAGATACGCATAGGCAAACATTTTCAAGATGACTTCACACATCTTACATGAGCATAAAACATAGAGACATTCAATTTCATGCACACATAGAACTCACCAGGAATAAAACAAGGTCTCACATGACTCTTGTCTTATTTTGTCCACTTCTGCTTTCATTGCCTTCACTTTTGCCAGCATTGCAGTCAATTGTGTAGCTAGCTGGAGCCATAACTGATCCTTATTTCGCATCCTGCATCCAGGAGGCAGTTGCTCAGTTGTTACTGGAGACAAGTATTTTAGCTCTGAGGGAATTAGGTCAGGTATTCCCATAAAAACATTTCCCATTTCAGGTCCTGAACTCTGAAAAATGTTTGTTTTGACATCTGTCCTTTCACTGTCACTGCACTTTGTTAACTCTTCTTTTGGGCAGCACTGTATAAACCAAGACAGCTCCTCGAGAACCATCATGCACTGCATGGAAAGTTGCTGCAGTTTGTCAGTCCAATGTTGAATACTGTCTTGAGGAGGGAATGCTACATTATATTCTCTGTCAGCAGTCAACCTAGAATCTATCTCTTGTATAGAACTCAGGAGGTTCCTAGTCAAGAATAAAGAAGGAAAAGTTACAATCACTGAGTTTTATGTTATAGTTCCTTTTTAAAAGCTCAACCATCAGACTGAGTTCATAAAAGATCTAGATAATACGGACTCAGTGGAAGTCAAACTTCGTCTGGAAAAAGTAAAATGATAGCCTTTTTTAAAAAAACGTTTTGTCTAATTAGTGACTTTTTCTCTCCGTTGCATATGTTTGAGTTGTCTTAAAAACAGGGCTTTGTGAGATTTCTCAGAATCTACACCATCTTTTCAAACAATCCTTAAACTCCTCGCCTGATACTCAAATATTGTTCATTTTCCTCCATTATAAAAGCAAATTAGATTCTAACACATCTTCATTGTCTGAAGAGCTGTGTAACAGTCAGCTCATAACAAATGATTTAATCCGATTTGCAATGAAAGTCACAGCAATGCAGATCAGCGTCTTAGAAGTTTTAACTATTCCTGCAACTGTAAAGCTGAGGAGTTTGTGTTGTGGGTTTTTATTTGTTTTTCCAATTTTCCTAGGGTTAGTATAAATTTTGCACCAGTAATCTCCAGTCTAGATGTCCTTCCCTGTACAAAGGAAATAGCTCCTGACCTAACTTCAGAAAGTTTTATGGAATACATTAGTGATGAGCACAAATATGCAGAAAAACAGTGGAGTTGGCAGTGAAACTGATGAGTCAAGCAATAGAGTGAAAAATCACAAGTAAGACAGATTTCCTATACACTTTTCCTTTTACAGTTTTGACACAAGATCTACTATCTCCCACCTTTCTAGGATTTTTCTTTGTAAGCTGTTGTTTTGTTTTTGTTTTTGTTTTGTTTTTTTTCCATTTTGGCTCAGTGTCATCCAAATCATTTATTTGCTCCAGATCAAACCAACAACTTGAACACAGCCAAAATTAACTTAGACCAATACCAAATGAGAGAGATTTAACAGTCTATAGGCTTAATCGTTTAACTGTGTAATTAACTACAGTAATTATTTCATAGGCTTCATGTATGCCTAACTTGTTTTCCCAAATTATTTTCATTCCAAAATATTGGCTGCAATGACAGGATAAACAGTATCTAACCCCCTTCCCCCCACATCTAGGCTTAATTGAGGGGAGGACAGAAAGGGGGGGGCGGGGAAGAAGAACTTTATTTTCTCCTACCTTATTGTCTATCTTTCTTGAACTGCATTGCTTACTGTAAAACTGTCCTTGCCAACATTTAAATGTTGGAAAATGCAAACTACCTTAGTAAGATCCACTGTTCTGTCAAGGCAGTAAGAGATCTTCTCTGTCTGACAAGCATCTGTATGAGGTGTGCAGTGAACCCTTTGCATCGTTCAATGCTACCTAGTCCAATATCCTAAAGAAAACAGATGAAGTGGGAAGGAACAGTTAGATGAATAAGCAGAAACAACATTCTCTGTGCCTCCATTTCATTTCACTGAGCAGGCTGAAACGTTATAGTTTACTTGAAAAAGTCTTAAAATGCAGACAAAAATTATAGTTATTACAGTTTCCTCATCTTCATTTTTCTGCAATCTTCCATATATCATGCATATAAATTTGATTTTCAAGTAGCTTCTGCAACAACAGTCATTATTAAATTGCACTCCACTGCAGCAATTCTTATCAGGAATTTAGTTCCAATAGTAAAGCTACCTTACATAAATGATGATTAAAATCTAAAGAGAAACCAGCTGAAATTTTTACATTCATGACCCTTGCTAAAACCACTTCCACAAATCATTTTACCAGATTTACTGACAATTACTTTCACTCCTTTCATTAGAAGCGATCCCATTTTAAAGCTTAGAATAGATGTTCATGGCACAGAGCGAAACCGACCATAGCTACGTTCCATTATTTATGGTCATTATCAGCTGTGATGTTTGACAAGATCGTGTTGTAAAACATGGAGTGAAGCACAGTGAGAGAAAGAGCATCTGGAAGAGATTCCTTTTTCCTGGAGTACTGGAAAAGTGGTACTGATTTGGCAGAGCTCATTTGTTCCTTCTACTGATTTTAGACTAATTTTTAAGCAAGGAAATATATCATCACTTTTTGTGTTAGACACAGGCTCCAGTTATTCCTAATTATAAATCTCAACTGAATTTTTTCATCAGTACCAGCTAATCTTGGGGTTTTTTTCCTAACAAGTTTTTATTCAGCATTTCAGGAGTTACCTTCATGCACAAAAAAGTAGCAATTTGGGATCCATTAGGATGAAAGATATGTACGTTAAACAGATCATTAACTTAGTTCACTGAACTGATATTGTTCATTCATAAAAAGGGTTTTAAAATTCTGCATTTAATGATCGGTCCCAAAAATATCATATTTTTTTATCATATGACAGAATATAGCATTATCTCACATCCCCTTTTTACTACTAGAAAATTTCAGTCCAAGCTGGTAAAATAAAGTTAACAGAAGTAGGATTTCTATTTTTACTTCAGTGTTTTTACCTTGGCAGGTGCCAACAACGCTGTTTGAAGTCTACAGTGGCGTGCAAGTGACCGATAGAAGTATTTCTGGCATCCATCCCAGGCAGAAGAAATCTCTGTCAGCAACCTGACAGAGCACAAAAAAAGCCTGATATTAGAAAGGTGTACAATTTCAGTACCTCAGCACACTGGAACCACTATGTCAGCTCTTCAACTTAAGACATTTGCTTACAATTTGTTATTCTGAAAATGCATTGATGTTGTAATTCTTCATCTTCTCCACAAGAATTCTAGTCTTAAGAAAACACTGAAGTTTTAAAATAAACTTTAAGGAAATCTTAAGCAATAGCAGCAAAATCTCTATCTTTGAATATAATTTAACACTTAAATAGTGATTCCCCACCCCACAGAGGTAAATCCAGCTTGACAGGGAAGCCTTTATTTTGGCCTTGACGAAAGACATTATACACTAAACACTTGCAGCTGAGGAGGACAATAACCAGCATGCCTCAATGACAAAAATCATCTGCTGCCAGAAAAACAACACAGAAACATCTGAAAGAACATCTTTCCTCTAGATTTTCCAGAAATGTCCACTTTGAAGTCTATGTATTTTCTCCTGAAATATCCCATTATTTAATGAAGACAAAACAAGTAAGTAATGCCTGTAAATTACAACTCATTTTTAATAAAATCATTAGCAGTCTACATTCTAATATGATGCTAGCAAAGCATCCCAGGAAAAGCTGGACAGTGGAGAGCTAATTGAAATCTAATTCACAGAAACAATGAAACTGAGGGTAGAGTTGCCAAAAGTGCCAATAAGCCCTTGCTCAGTTGCATGTGCTGGAACAGTATGTATAGGATTTTCAAACAGAGAAGTAATGGGAGGAAGGGAATATGCAGTATCCTAAATGAATTACAGTCCAGAAATTCCAGTCTAAATCCCCATGCAATAAATTATATATATCAATAGCTGCAAATTCATACAATCTAAGGGTTAGAAATACTGTGTACATACGTGGAATCCAGTTCATGTGTACAATTTACTACACCTAATGCACTATGCAAGTCCAGTGGACGTAGGTAGAGTATTTCACGATAGTCTTTTGAACGGGACCAAGACAGACCTTTCCGGTATGACAAACCTGGAATGACATTTAAACACACATCCTTTTATGCCCTCATTCTTTTATATGAAAAATATCACTCATACAGTTGGTATTAGGATATAAAATCTTCTGATTTTTTTTTTTTTCCCCTGATGCTGTCTCATTTGACCAAGTCTTTGAACATGCTGCAAGTTTTGTAAGGTAGGAACACATCGTAGCTTAGCTATCTTAGCTGAACATCACAGCTGAAGTAAGGCAAACACATGTCTTATGAAATAAGACCTCCTACATGGGTAGGAGGTTGGTGGTGGTGGCTAAGATAAAAAACAAAAAGCCTTGAACCTGTAAGGCAGGCTACAGCCTGAGAAAGTTATAGCTATGTACTTCTAAAACTCAGTCTTAAGGCTGTTATTTTAGCTATTTTAAAAACTGGATTAAACATGCTCATTTCTCTCGAGCCAGTTATAACATGCCTTTCAAAGTATCCTGATGGTAAGCAGAGCCTGTAAGAAATACTCATTAGCTATTTAGGTTATGTTGCCATTTTTCCAAACAAAATGGAGAACAAGTCTTAAGAGCAACACTTTTCACTGCTCCTGGTCCTTTAAGAAAGCTGAGATAGGGCTCATGACCTCGTTTTTAAGACATGAAAAGGCTGATGAATGAGGAAGGTAGAGGTGTCACCTGAAATCAAAGACAGAGCTCAGTAAAAAATTCAAGTCCCATGTGTTAATTAAATCATTGCAGTAGGTCATTCCTCCAGCACAAACTTCACAGGGTAGCAATGGCAAATATTCCTTTGGCACCAGTGGGTGCAAAAAAAGCCAAACACAGGAAAAGTGTATGTACTGCAAACCTCCCATTTAGATTCACCTGTGTTTGTAGCCATCTAAACACAAAAGGACCTTAATCTTCTGGGAACTATTTACTCAGTACACACGTCAACTCATTTAAGTAGCATAAACTACAAACATTCAAAACTACAACTGAAGCCTCCTCCCACCTCCCAGAAAGCATTTAAGATGTTTTTGTTTTCATATACTTTCCAAGTGTTGTGACACACTAACTCTTAGTTTGTTATCAAAATCATGCCTTCTTGGAACCCTTAACTTCATGTTTCCAAGCTTCCTTTTGCAGCCATGAGGAACAGAACTTTTTTTTTTTCTTGAGAGGTTCTTAGGATCCCAGCAGGCCAGAAGCTATGGCTCCCCAGAGAAGCACCAAACACTAAACTCTCTTCCAAAAAGAAGAAAAAAAAAAATTCCAAAATTACATTAATTTATACTTCTGCCTATGACTTAGCAGAATACGGTCAGACAGCTGTTTATTTACCAAGACTGCCTACTTCTGCTGGTTTCTAAACTGCTCAGTGACTAAGAACAGTTGATGAATGATTTCACAACACAACACCAAAGGAAAAGGCAACAATTAATAGTTTGGGTAGGTCCCTTACCTTAAGACTAGCAAGGGGAGCAATGGAGACTGGGCTGCTGAACAGGGTGTCTCCGTTCAATATTTCCCATCAATAGACCATTCAATCTCCATGGCTCAACCACACCTCTGCCAACCTGATCTCTGCCAGTCTGTCAATCAAGAGATGGCCCCTCATTCTAATGAGCTAACTTAATTTCAGTTCTGGATCAGAGAATGGATACAAGATAATGAGCTTCCCTCTTGTTTCTAAAAGCTGGGCAGTGACTTCTGACTGGAGATAAAGTAGGTTTCTGCTTTAGAAAAGCTACTGTTGTACATTTAATGGAAGATAAGAAGAACAGAAGGTATCTGAAAGAGCTAACACACCGGGCCTCATAGTCAACAAACAAAGAGAAAGAGAGACTTAAATGCTTCTATGCATTAGTGGCTAAATGACTTCAAGAACATAGTATTATGGCGGGCTTAGATGTATTGGCAAAAATAGTAAAATGCTTAAGAACTTTGTACTTTTAAACCAAGCACACTTTTAGTCAAAGCTCACCTGTTTTAGCAAGGCTTTTAAAGAGATCTGATAAAGCCCGTTGCTTTTGCATCTGAATATGCTTTGCCTCTGATTTCTGCTTCTCCTTATCTGCTGTCCGATCAAATGTTAAATTTTGCAGTTCAACTACAGAAACAATGATACCACCTGTATAGAAGACAGCAGGGAAGGGTAAGAGATGTGATAATTTAACATACAGAAAGCAGCCATGGGAAGACAGTCTGGAAAGGGAACTATATATATCTACACTTTTTCCTGATTTGTTCCATTTATGTTACAGAGGTCAATTATGGTATGGAAATCACACGGATACTTAACCTGTAAACTCGTCAAGATTCTCCACCAGACTTAAGAATGAATTATTTTCTGTAACTGTTGTACACATTTTCTTCATTTTTTTAGTAAGCTTAGGCAGACGATACTGAAGAGATTCTGTATGAAATGTAATACCATCCTGACATTCTTCTGGGAGTGCCCTCTGAGAAAAAAAAAAAAAGAAACAGTCCAATTATACACACATACTCAAAGGTGACTTATTTGACCATTAAGAGTAAATCACTGCAAAAACAAGGGCTAAATTCTGCATTTATCTGAAACCCCAAAACATGCCCACGTGATCTTTTGAACAGTTCGGCACCAACACTTGAGGAAAGTTACAATATATGCATGTCAGACATACATTAATTTTGAAAACAGCCAAACAAATGGAAGATGCTATGATCGTACTCTCTTAGGTGTTTGTCATGACCTTTCGTAGAGGTTATCACTGCTTCAGGACAGCTTCCTCAGCCTTCCAAGCTCAAAGGCACATTAAGTTACATCACTAATGCCCTCAGTGTGTTAGGTAAGAACATGATCATTTACCTTCCACTAGACACAAATTTAATTGCACTTCTAAAGAACAACAAAACCAGTATGCAAATAGAAATTATTAAATAAGAGAAGTAATCCCCCAGCATGTCCAAAGGTAGTCCCTAAGCTTTGTTCAGTTTAAGTTTCCACACATCTTGTTTAAGGAATGAAGACAACATGAAACTGCAAGTGAAACCAACAACCCTATTAACTATCAGTAACAGGCTTGCAAACAAACCAACCAACCACCAAACCAAACCCACAACCAAACACATTAGATTTGGATCAGATTACTGCCTTCTCACTCTACCCTCCTGACGGTCACAGGACAAAAGCAAGATCAGCCACCTTCCTGGTCTGAAGAAACTGAACAAAGCCTTGGAAGCTGAGAGTAACTGAGCATTTCCCACTCACTCCCAAATTCTGATGAGTTATGATTGTGTCATTGCACCTTATTAATAAAAAATAATGGATGTGAATAGGAATCTATTTCAGGAAGAAAAAATTAGTTGACTTCCTTTCTGATCTGGACAACATAGTTAGAGACACAATAAACTGTGGCACCCTGGAGTAGGGTTTACCACATATCAGCTAGTCCAAGGCAAATGTTTGCAGTACACAAGTTGTCAGCCAACAGCAAATGTATGACAATGTAGGGCATTCCCCATCAGGATTCAAGCTCAAAGTAATTTTATATTTAATCAGAGCTTATATGCGCACAAATCCTAGAGCTACATGATCATGTCTGGGTCCTTGTTTAGGGGGAAAAAAAAAAAAGGGCAATAATAATTTCAACTCCCAGTCCTTATTACTGCACTAGCAGGGAAGTAACAAATTGCTGCAGAGAATTTGGAAGCAACTTGGAGATGAAATGTGTAACTGCTATCATCTCTATATTAGAGCATAGATATTGTGCCAAATCAATACAGAACATGCCGGTCTTTCCATGCTGCATTTCCACCCATCTGCAGTGTTTCATAACACTGAACACAAGTCAGACCAAAAAAGTTGATGATATATTCAGCAGATTTGACACTTTTTTTTGACACAGAAAAACACAAGATTTTTCTGCATAAATCAGTGAAAAGCAACATATAGATGAGAACAGAGAAAATACCCTTCCCACTCTTAGAATAAAGAATACAGTCACCTTGGCAACATCTGTTTTAGAAGACAGAATTTTTTTTAATGTGTTGTTTAGCCTCTGAACTTTGGTCTCTTTGTTCTCAGACTCTTCCTGCTTTTGCAAACAGTCCAGCTGCTCTTCCTTACCAATTTCCACCAAGGCCGGCTGACATGGCTCATCCAGAACAACTTCAAACTTCTTCATGAATTTAAAGAGGGTCCTAATTACCAAAGGAAAGCAAAAATGTTACTGTGTTTTATAATCCTGGAAATCTCTCAGCTGCTGGAAATAAATGTTTCCACTGTGTTATGAGCAGGAGAAACATTCTTGCATTCAAATTTAACATCACAGACAAATCATCTAGAAGGAAAGTTCCAAATACAAGCTTAATTCCAAGCTCTGAGTTACCTGCGTATTTTTTCAACTGATTGTTTTATAGCCCAGAAGCTGACATCATTCCACTTCGAAATTTTCACAAATTCCTATTAGGAAAAGAAATAATCAATGGGATTACTTATATGCAAATATTGCACTGCATTTATATGCAAGGTGATCTTTAAAGTTGATCAGCTAAGATGATCTGGTGGTCTTAAAATGCAAGACAGTTTAGTAAGTGAGCAAATTATTGCATAGGCATCTTATTCTAGTAGTATATGTATTTATGCTAAAACTGCTGCCCAGCCAAATGTTGTGAAATCCAAAGGGACTTCACTACTGAGTAGAAAACTCCATGGCTAAATGGGACTGACCAAACATTAAAGAATTCAACCAAACCCCACACCTCAAAAAATAAATTCTTGCCAAAGAAAATGTGAAATATAGTAGGGATTTCAGTGGCCAACAGAGCTATTAAATCCAAATAATATCTGCTCCACTGTTCCTTCGATTAGATCAGTATATTGCCTGAGCAAAGCTTCCTTTTACCTTAAGTTCCTTTTCTATAGGTTGACGAAGTTCAGCGATTCTGACCTCAACACACTCTGAAAACTGCTTGTAATAATTGTATAGATTCCACAGGATGCTGCACAGAACATCTGGAAGGGACAGACAATAACAAGCTTCTTTTTAAAACAGGATATTCTTCAGTATCAAGAGAACAAATGCATCCCAGTGGTTTTTTGCAATCATGAAGCTCAGCAACACCAAAAGATGGGGTAAACTGACCAACAGTAGTCTTCATGAAAATGGGAAAAACAGCAGCATAGGCTTGTGTTTTATTTATGAGCTTAGTGATCTGTTTGGTAAGTCTTGAATACCTGATGGTCAGGCTGCTGTAAAGAAGACTCAACACATAAAATGCTAACAACTTACCCTTTTCTGCTACTTGAGGCATCAGCAAGACATGGCAGTGGAAAACCAGTAATGCTTGAAGTCGTGCATGAAACTCTCCCAGCGTGGATCCTTCAATGAAAGCTTGTAGTGTGCTGACCAGCGTTTTCAGATCCATTTGCTCAGTTTCTGAACATTGCACCAGAAATTTAGAAGGAACAGAGGAGAAAACAAGCAAAAAAAAACCCCCAAAAAACCCACTCTACATGAAAATTGTTTTCTGCTTTTTGTAAATTACCAATTAAATATCAGGTTTCTGTTAGGAAAGGTTCAAAACAAATAGGAAAGACGCATAGAGGGGAAGAATTCTAATGTAATGAGTAAAACCAGCAAACAACACACTGGAAGAAAGGAGAGGGGACAAGAGAGGCAGCAGTTAGACAGCGACCAAGGAGCTACATGCCCAATTTCAGAGTGCATCAAGTATTTAAAGAACACTTGCTATTCTCTATGAATGAACGTCTTTTTCAGTTATGATGAGCCATACTACAAATTAGTCACTGCCAGTTCCTCAAAATCATGAAGGCAGAAATACATCTTAGAATAATCTGGTAGAGAATATAGTGTCTTTAGAGCATTACCTATGAAAAAAAGACATGCTGTCCACCTGGAGATGTAAAATAACCCAAGGATCTGAAGCTTGTCAAGTAAGTACATTAATTAGTCATGAGATTGGAAGAACCCTGCCTCATGCCAGAGTATGCTACTTTCATCTTTACAATTTCACTAAATTTTGAGGAGGCAAGGGACTGACAGCTATAGTCTTTCCCTTATTTTACGGAACGTGAACACCTGCTGACAGATTTGCTAAGAACAGTATGCACCAAAACATACTTGCTGTAAGAATTCTTTAGGCTTTATACAGAATGTTAAAAGCAGTTCAGCTGGGATATGAATTATACTTTGTGCAGTTAAAAAAATTAGGTGCCTTTTCCAGCTGCAGATGGAGGCCTCCTACCCTCCAAATCTGTTTGAAGTGTTTATACGTGCATGACACACACTTACCACAGTTCTACTTTCTTTTAGATGCTTTTTACAGACATCTTTTTTCTTTACACTATCTACAATATTGGCCCTATGAGAGACACAGGTGGTTCCAGAAATAAATGCCAAGTGAAGTTCACCCTATAGAGTCATGGAATTTATCGTAGAACAAAGGGCACAAGAACTAAACCTGAAAGTGCATTGTCAAACTCTTTCATTTAGGACGTTAATTATGCATCCTTAGTAATTGCATCACACATTCATATAAGGACAGCACTTACCTTCTGTGTTTGCCTCTGTCTGTTCTTGAATATACTTCTCAATCATCTGATAGATTGAGAACCAGTGCTTTGTGGATTTCTCTACATGCTGCTTCATAATATTGTCCAAACTTACTGACCAGCAACTGGAAGCAATAAGGAAGGGGAGAAAAGAAAAAAATAAAGCAAAAATATTGTGGGTAATTTGGGCTTACAAACAGCAACAAACTTTATTCTCTGTTTCTACTAAAGGAAGATTTTACAAGATGGAACAATCTGCACATATGCTTAATATACACAATCAACTCTTGCGGATCACTGCTTGGCTGTTATTATCAAATACGAGAAGAAATGCAGGAACTAGGGACGGTAAAACAAAACCAGTCAGACAGGTTCAAAAGTTTGTTTTCACAAAATTTGAGGCAGACCTGCGGAATTCCTGATCATGGCATACTGTGGATATAAAAATTTTACATGGTCTTAACAGCAGACTGGACAATAATTTTAAGGAAAATTTAATGGGAGTTGCTAAACAGACAAAACACTGCAGGCTCAGTAAACGCTAGGAAGAAAACAGGAGAACACTAGGAAAACAGTAGGATGAAGTACTGTAGTTATCTGCCCCGCTTCTGTTCCTCCTGAGGCATATATATAGGGTCACCATGGGCTGGACATGCTCATTCTGAGCCAGTACAGCTGCTACTTTGAGGTTTTTTTTTCCCCCCACATTGTTAGTAGGACAGACACACACACACAGAGAAGCACGTTCCATGACTGAGGCAGTTCCACATTGGAATGTGTCTCTGTACAGAGATGGAAGCTTACAGTATCTAAGAAAAAGCAGGAGGGAAGGACAGTTCTTACTTCAACTCCAATCTACGCCACTGAATAATCAGTTGTGTGACCAAATCAAGATGTTTTCGCAAGGACAAAGCTCGACTGGCATTTTCCTCCCAGTCCTGGGGAAGAAAAACAAACAAATAAATAGATAGATAGATAAATCCCCCTTTAAAAAAGCCAAAAATTAGTGTTTGCACAGCAAGACTTGTGCAGTACTCTGGATTACATTCCTACTCCTCAAACTCACAGTATGGAGCAAGTTCACTTCCCCAAATCCTGGCAATGAGATAGCTTTCAGCTGTTTTTATCATGGTACCAATACAAATAAGGAAACATAAAAGAGAAAATAGTTTCCTTTAGCACTTTTCTTACCTGTGCCTTTGCAAGAAGAATTTCCAAGCCATTCAAGAACTTTGAGAGAGGACAAGAGAGTGGAAAACTCCGGATTCTGTCCATCACAACTAACAGCTGTGGAACAAAAAACAAGCATTCAACCTATAGTAACAGATCTTCAACAGAAGCAGTCATGAAGTTAAGCTAATTTGTATTAGCATAACCACCTCCTGCAAGAGATAAGAACTTAATTTTTTTTAAATTTTAAACTGTTTCCTTGTTTTAGTATAAGCTCACTAGTAGTTCAGTGAAGGCCAGTGCACTCTGGGAAAGGAGCACAAATGACCTAATGCAAAGAGTTCAAATCAGTTGTGAGTTTCTGCGTCACTCTAAGAAATATAACCTGAGGGCCACACAGGCCTCACAAGTGGGACCAAAGATATCCATTTTAAAGCACTATGAAAGGAAGCATTTTGGGAAAAAACAGAAGCCCAAAGAACAAAAGACCTTGAGAATCTTTGAGGTATGGCAGGTTGAAGATGGCTTAAAGTAGGCAGTAAATACCACTTAGCGTTTCATAGCAAAAACAGAACAGCTAATAATATCTAATACCTTTTAAGTATTGGAAGAAGAAACAGGTATGACTTCAAAACATCTGCATAAGTAATACAGACAACATCTAGGCAAGAGTACGCATGCACATATCTATGCATATCTACACACTCATTTACACCTAAATGCAATTCTGAAATGCTCCAGTTTTCCCCAAACATTTGTTGAAGTGTCTTTACCTGCATAAGTACTGGATGCTCTGGCCACTCCTGCAGCAACCCATTTACTTCTTTAGCAAAATTATCAAGTACAGGTTGGCACTGTCGGACTTGCTGAATATTAGGATGTTGGTAAAAGTCATAGGGGCCATCTTGATGCAGAACAAGATCTGAAGTTAATTCCTCAAAAAAGGTATTGTGAAGAAGAGTGCTAACTAGAAGTTGGCTTCCCAAAAGACTATCATTCATTTCAGCACCTAGGAAGTAAAAAAGGGAAGACATTACACATGCTATTAATTCTTTCTTCAGTTGAATAGAAAAGGGGTTTTTTCCTGTATCTCAAGCCTTAGCATGTTATGTATTGCAAGGACACATGAATATGCCACACATAAGCCATGAGATGGGAGTATGGAAAACAGACATACTTAAAGTTTACATCCTCTATTTTATTAAATTTTCATATAAAACTAAAATCAGCATTCTAAAGGTGGGCTGTAATCTTGTCAGAAGACCACAGTTCCTCTGTGCATAAATTGACATCAAGGAGAATTATTGTTACATATAATTATATTATTATTACTACTACTACTACTACTACAAAATTAGCAATGAGGCTCTGTGAAAAAGTAATCCAACACACACACAAAAAAATCAGATATATTACACTTCAGGTATTAACAGAAAAATAAGTTTCTATAGAAACAGCATCCCTGTTGCATTATCTGCTGCTTCTTAACTGCATACATATACATTTATCACATCAGAACTGAAGTATAGATTTGCTTGAGAGGTGATGACCCCAAGGTCTCACACTTCGTTATGATGATTTACACATCAAGTGTGCCAAAATTCGGGGGGGAAGGTGAGGGGGTGGGTGTGGGGTGTGGGGGTGGAAATCACACTTTTTCTTTTTGTTAATTACAGAAGCTCTATTTAAACCGAATTCTTTTATTAATTTAATTGCAAATTTTAATTCCAGGAAATTTCTGCAAGTGCATTGTCTTCCACAGGATTATGCAGATGCAAGTGATCAGAATTTCACTTTACTAAAGTAGAGTAGATTCAGTTTACTCTTAAACTGTGTTGGTCTTATGTATTAACAAGTGGAATAAAAAAAAAATCCATAAAATAATAAAAACAAAAGCATTCCACCAAGACAATTCTTAACGTGGGGCAAATTCTTTGGAAAAGAAAATTGGTATTTGTGCGTTTTCCCCACAATAGGTCTGTTTCTTGACCTACAGTACAATTAATCTGAAACAAATCATTACAAAGCTAAACCTGCACATCTGAAGAATTGCTAGCAATCTTACCAATTAAAGGATAGAATTGCGACACCAGGCATGCACCAGTCTGATAGCAGGAAATAAATGTACTGAAATAATGTTTGGCTTGATGAGAAGGCAGACTCTGTTGATACCACAGGGATCGAGCGAAGTTTAAGCACAACTGTTGATGAACCATCATTACTGTTTGCATAGAGCTCTTGGACAAAAGGGCTCTATCAACTTCCAGCTGGTCTTCCAATGGATCTTCAGTTTCCATTTTTTCTTCTAGGCTTGCCTGAGCTGTGATATCTTCAAAGTCCTGCAAATTACATGACAGTCAAAGGTCAATTATATTTTCTCCATGTAACGCCTCCCCTCCCCACCACCCTTTTAGCACATTGTCACAATGCCAAAAAATGCAAATGACTTGGAGCTGGCACTATATGGGTACACTGCCTACCTCACAGCTCAAATGTCAGTATGAAAGAGAACACAGGTGAACAGAACAACTAACCAGCATAACCACAGCAAGCAAGAGTGCAGTATAGTGAGCCCTGAGCTGCTGCCAACTTTTATCTGCTGATAAGCTACACCTCAACATTGTTTGGTCGCTTGAAGGTCTGAACTATTACATCCCAGCAACACACTGATGCACATAATTGTGGATTTCTGTACTGCAAAACATTGCTCAGTGAAGACGCTTCAAAAATGGTTCAGTGATGCAGCCAGTTAAATAAAAAAAAAAACACTCACTGCTTTATTTATTCAAGATTTATTCTTCCTCAGAGGTAATTAAACCTCAGCAGACCTTACATGCTAAATGAATCAAACTCCAGAATTTTACAACAAATAAGTAATGGTGTTGTCATTCAGTAACTTGGGACTATTCAAGCTGAACCACAGGACAGTTCAAGTCCAAAAGTTAATTCCAAAAACTTTCTACAAGCAGAAGGGAAAATAAACTAAAAGCACAGAACTTAATACCTTTCTATCAAAATCTACCATGCATTTTTTCTTTCGGCTGAAGGAAAAACTGCTTAATTCTTCATCTTATTTTTTATATAGCATGCCTTTTCAGGAGCTACTACAGACATAATTTTTTGTGTTTCATTACAGTTGCTACCTTTTCGTGAAGGGGAAATCTCCTCCTAAATTCTTCTTCTTCCTCTTCTTCCTCACTTCGTCCTTTTCCATGACTTTTACTTCTGTATCTGTACAGACTGCGTTCCATTGCCTCCCGCTCTTGGGCACGGCGTTCCTGTTCATCCCATTCATTTATAATTGCCTATGAAAACACAAAGCAGCCTGCTTTTACACAAATTCATGTTTAAAATCACGTCATATTTCATCAACAGGGCAGCATCTATCTTGTTTGGCTCTCTCCTCCTCTATAGTCTACATCGGTATAAATCAAAGCCATCTAAGTTGAAGGAAGATTTGTAAATTGCCCTCCCAACAAACCTATGAGGAAAAAGCACAGAAAACAGTATGCAATAGAGTGCTTGGCGAAGTTCTAGTCTCCTTTCTTCAACATTTTATAAAGGAACTCTCTGCAAAGTTTGGTTTTGGGGGTTTTGTTTGAGTTTTTTTATAAATAAAATCTTTGGTAACCATTACTGGCTATGATTTTATGTCTTGATTAATCCCAACAAGTTGAATAATAATATGCTAAAATTCTCTTTTATCAATTCCATCTTCCACTAGATCAGGCTACTCAGATCCCCGTCCAACCTGACCATCAACTCTTCCACGGATGGGGCATCCACAACTTCTCTCGGCAACCTGTGCCAGTGTCTCACCACCAACATTGTAAAAAATCTCTTCTTTATGTCCAATCTAAATCTACCCTTTTTCAGTTTAAAACTGTTGCACATTGTCCTGTCACTACAAGCTTTGGTCAAAAGTCTCTTTCCATCCTTATAAACTGCCTTTGTATACCAAAAGGCCACAATAAGATCTCCCCAGAGCCTTCTCTTCTCCATGCTGAACAACCCCAACTCTGTCAGCCTTTCTTCACAAGAGGGGTGTTCCAGCCCTCTCATTACTTTCGTGGCTCTCTTCTTGACCTGCTTTAATGGATCCACGTCTGTCTTGTACTGGGAACAAAGCAGTTCTGTGCAAGAAACATGGCCACTGGCATTCAGATGTTACCTGACACAGATGCCTAAACAGCTGCAGAGATTTCTGGTCCATCTCTCCTCTGGATAATACATGGCATCGAAGATGCAACAAGGCATTCACTAGGAGCTGTTCCAGTGTTGGGCAAGGCTGCTCTGCTCCCTCAGTTTCTCCTTCAGAGTGCTTCACAAAAAACTTTTTAAGTCCATGAAGGACCTCAACTGAATTCACCGAGCATAAAATTTCTGCACGAGCAAAGTAAGTGGGGAAGGCACAGCCGATAGAAGGGAATGCCAACAAAGAAGCGAGGAGGTTGGTCAGATCATCTGGACGCACAAAACTTTTGAGCGCTGTATAGACTTCAGAAGCCACTAATCGCATGCCATGTTGCAACTGTAAGATGGCAGCTTGCAGTGGAATGATGGCATCAGGGAATATAGCATATTCCTCTGCCAGGTGTTTTCTAAACTGATGGTGCGATTGTTGCCAAGATGCTTCTTCATTTAAGAGGTTTTGTATTGCCTGGAGTGATTTAGGTCTTTCCCCACGGAGGAACTGCAGAAGGCGGGCTAAAAGATCTTGGACTGAAGAAACCCGTGCTATGCTGTTGACATACTGGTGAGCCTCCTGGTATAGGCAATCATAGGTTGGAGCTGGAGGCCTGAAGGCCTTTTTTCTGGAAAGACTGCTTATTTGCTCCTTCAACCTTTGCATTCTTTCATGCAACAATCTGTTAAGAAATAACATTGACCAGTTTAGACATATAAACATGTTTATATATGTATAACGTAACAGCTAGATATATAAAAAGATCCATCAAAAATATTCTGCTAGTTTGTTTGAAACAACAAATAAGGAAAAAACAAGAAGCAACACCTGTATAGCATGCATATGTACTTCTCCGCCTGCCCCCTCCTTCAAAAGACTTCAGTTACTTTTTTGCTTGCTACCTGACAGCTCTGTAAGCATTAAGGAAAAAGCAGTATTACTGGAAGCAATTGGTAAAACTCAGCCATTCAGAACTTGCTTTCAATGACTATTGTTCACTTTAAGCAATAGCATAGAGCAATCAGATCCTCTACGTGTATAAGAATGAAACCTAAAACTTCCTTAATAGTGGAAAATCATGAATAATACCTAGCTTTTATCTCCATGTACAAAGAATACCTGGAAACCTGCACAAAGGAGAAACCTCTGTTCACGTAAAAATTCCCCCTCAAGTTCCTCAGATATAAAAACAACAAAAAAACCTAACAACAAAACAATGGCTACAAATTCTGAATGTCAATAATGTAATCTATGTGGTAAGATATTTAATTCATCCACAGCACCCTGGGCAAAGGCTGTTGCTAAAATACACATCTGGAGACTTCTACCCACTACAAATCAGTCCAGTCCAAGAACTCTGCAAAATAGCACTGGCATCTATTGAGGCCTTGAAGAGTTACAGCAATAGATACACATTCTGTCTCATTTCAATTTGTTGATAACATTGTCACATATTAATGAAACTACCATAATTTACACATATGGCTTTATTTTCACTTCTGGGCATAGCTTCAATTTTATCAAGATATGAAGGCCACTGCTTTAATTGTATTTACAGCAGTAAAAAGTCATTGTAAGTAAACAGAACAGCTTCTGTATTTTTTTTTTTACCACCTCAACATGCAAACTGATACTTTCAAATCAGCAACCCTTATTTCTACAGAAGAACAGAAAAATCGTAAAGCTGTGAGGAAAAGCTTTGGAGCCTGCACATCCAAAGATGAAATTTCCGATCTAAAAGGGAAGAATTAAGTATCTAATAGAGAAGAATTAAGTATCTAATAGAGAAGAATTAAGTATCTAAAAGAGAAGAGTTGAGTGCCTGAGATGTCACCTGAGATGGGGATGAATGTAGTTGCTGACTGCTTCATCTTCAATACTTTTTCCTGTATGCAGCTGGGACGAGATATCATTTGTTTTCCATTCACACTCCAGCTGGTATAACTAAAAAGGAAAGAATAAACCATTCTCTGAGGTTCTGGTTTTGGTAACCAAGTAGGTGCATTATCTTGGACATTAAAAGAAGTTTTAACTGTGTAGTTTAAAAATCATGACCAACGATTTGCCCAAGAATACCCACGTCAAACTCCTTTGCATTGATTTGATACATTACAGAGGTAAAAGCCAACTCAGCTCCACACTCACCTCTTCTTTTGCATACTTGAGCTTGTATTCTCTTTTAACAGCCGGATCAAACCTGGTCTGCGGAAGCCACACCTGGATCTGCACCAAACCAATATTCACCCAGAGGCTTCCTCGCCAAGCTGTCTCTGGTAACCCCTTAAGCCCTTCCCCAAAGAACTGCTGCAAACAGGTGAGCAGGAGAAACAGGAATTCTTTCGGAAGTAACTCCTGATCGGTGATGCTTTTAAGTATCTTGAGAAGGTACTCATATGCAACAGGATCCTTGTGGTAGAGTTTCTCACAGCACTCCAAAAATTCTTCTTGAAGATCCACTGGAACCAGATCCACCAGGGCAGAGAGTTGTCTGCCTAGCATTATTCCTTGTAGTCTGGCATCTGTGTATCTGGAGGCCGAAGAATGAAAAAAGTTTATACGTGGTAAGCAAACTTCTGTAACATGCCTGATTTAAATAACATATGTGGAAGAGAGGTCTTAATACCTAAAATCTGCTATCGAAGAGACAGCCAGGTTGGTCCACAGTGCTGTGCTGACTTCATGAAGCTGCTGTGCTCTCTCCATCCATTCTCCCAGTGTCACATGGGATGATGACAGAACAGGAAGCCCACTCACATCCCACTGGCTTGTCTTGCTGCTGCTAGTTAGAATTTCAAAGAAGCACTTTGAGAAAACGGCTCGGGTCAAAATACCTGGGCCCTAAATTAAGAGATTAAGAGTTAGATTGTTCAGATGCAACTTGCACTGACTGTGCTAGAACTTACAGTATTGCTTTAGAAAACTGTTGAGTTATTTAATAAAAAAGTATTCAGCCTAGTTGTTTGATTAGGTCTGAAGAGACAAACCTTCATAGAACAGTTCATATGGGATTTAGAAAAGTTCTTTTCCTCTGTTGCAGGTAGTGGTCTCCAAGTCAACCAGTAGTCTGGGTCCAAGGAGAAAGTACTGCTCCAAAAGGATGCTAACACAGCATTTACTAGTTGAGTCGACAGAATAGACATTTCTTCAGGGGATATCTAAGGAGAGAGGAAAACCTAGAGCTGAGAATAATTTACAGGGAGCAAGAGAATCAAGCACACACACATACAAAACAAACAAACGAGTATGACACTGTTTTTCAGTAGGGATAGTACAAGATATTCCTCAAGATCCTTTTCATATTCAAATTCACATAGCCTTTGCTTGCATCTCTTCTCAACAAAAAGTACACTTTCTGAGGTCAGAACTGCCTCCTTCTGTCTAGTGGAGTACACAGTGTGTTTATGGACCAAGTTTTCAGAATACAGCCTCTAGTCTACAACTGTGCAACCTTTTATTATAATACATGAGGTTGCATAAGTGTGAAACAATAAGGCTATCCAATACTCTCTGCTCTGAAGCATTTAAAGTGAACTTGCCGATTTACTGACCTGTGGGAACACAACCACTACTGTATCATTGCTAAGTATCTACTGATTAGAATTTCTCTGACATCTTAAATGCTCTATGGAAAATGCATCACATAACTGTCTCAGTCTATTTGATCTGCAACACAGACCTAAAAAAATGTAGAGGCACAGGAACAGAGGCAAGTATTTTTCAGCATAAAATTCCTTCGAATACACAGATACAGCCAGGCTGGCACCTGCCAGTCAATCAATTTCGTGTTTTCCATTAGGTCACAGATAGATGAATGGAACAATAGTACTAAACTAGATCATATAGAACTATGTTATCTAAGACTCTGTTGTGTTTCATTTATGTTTGAATGTTGTGTTTTAATTATGCTTTTTGCAGGCTCACAGTTAATAAACTTTCTTATTAAAAGGAGGAAAAATGACTATCAGGCACAGCTAGAAAAACTGCATGTCAAAAATCTTATAGAGGTATACTTATTTTGAAGAGTCTGCTGAAAACTTCTGCAAGACTAATTAAACTAAAACTCGTTCTTACTTCATTAAGGTGTAACAAATGCCACAGTCCAGATAGCTGGTGAGAAGCAGCTGGTGTCAACTTCAGGGAAAAAGCTATAAGCTGAACTAGATCTGAACATATGCTTAGTTCTTGACTGCAGTTCTCCCTGTAGCAGGTAAAAGAAATACAACCTAAGTAATGCTTAAGCAGGGCACATGAAATAAATAATTTGGATAGTAAAGCAAACTGAGAATGGCAAAGTCACAATAATAAAGACTCCCTGAAAGATTAAAATGACAACATTTTAAACATTGGAGAGCAAGAAACACTCAAATAATACTCAAAACACTTGCATCCTTCAAAGTTAGCAAAATCTAAATACAACAAAAAGGGGGAAGAGGAGGAGTCTTCTGTAGTTACAAGCTGCATGTTCAGCAAAGCATACAAAACATTTGGAGACAAACTGCCTTCCAGCTTTGTAGTTCTTGTGAAAATCAGAACTTTGCTGAATTTAAGAGTCAATCAGTGATTCTAGGAGTCTCAACGCACAAAAAATTACTTTCACCAAAATCCATAAATGAAGAGCTCTCTTTTGAGGAATGGTAAAACAAACAAAAAATAAATACACTTGGCCCCTCAAAACAACACTAACACTTCTTAAATTAATAAATTTAATTTAAAATACAAGTGTATGTGTCTAGTTTGCACAAAAGGAAGCAAGCATGCTAGTGTACTTTCTCCATCAACAGGTTTAACTCAGTCTTTCTGCAGTAGCCCCCAGCAACATGGCAATAAACATCTTCATGTTAATTCCTAATATGAAGGACTCTTCTATTTCATTAAAAGGCAAATACTATATATGTAAATATACATAAGCATGTGTGCACCACATACATATATACACATATACACACAGCCATATATATATGTACACACACACAGAGATTTACACACAAATGTGAAGTACTGAATTTACAGCTTTTAGCTAGGGATTCTGAATCTCATGAAAGGAATATAGGATTTCTTTCTCCAACCTTCTTCTTACCTTCGTGCACAGGCCTTGGACACATAATCTCCTGTCAATTTGTACTGCCAGAGCACGCCTACGTACTCCATTGCAGGCCACAGCTGAACTCGACTGCAGAGCTGGTTTAACAAGGCAGGGTCTAATTGGTTGGAGATGGTATCTTCAGTAAACCTTTCTTCTGAATGACTATATATAATTCCTTCTGCTCTCAGCTGTGAATGTACAGCTTTCAAAAAAATCTTTAGTTGACCTGTTTGACAGAGCGTAAGAGGCATATAAATGCATGTACTATATTTCTTTCCAGTGAACATTTCACATCCTTTCCATTTGCATACAAAAACAATCGAGATTGCAAAAATCATCCTGTTAGGCTCTTCAAAAGTGTTACCTACCCAGACTAACGTCTTCTAAATGATTGGCTCTAATTACCAGGCCATCAGCTTGCAGCAATGCTTTCTTCATCTTCCATCCAGTGGCAGCTATTTTCAGGCAGCACATTTTTTCCTGCCATCTACTTTCTCCAAAGGCCAGTCTTAGCTCCAAGATGTTAAGTGGTTTGCTGAGAGTTTTTAACTGAGAAAAACATTCCATGGCCAGTTTATCCTGGAAACACAAAAAGGACATTTGAACAAGTGGAAATTTATTTCAGCAGTGCAAACAAAATAACAAACAAGATCTGTGACTGCAGTCAGAACTAGGATTTCAAAGGCACATGCACACGACTGAAGTACAAGTACAAACCAACCTGCAGCAACTTAAAAAATCTTTTGTAGCCCTACTCAATACAGCAGGAAGACAGAAATCTAAATAGCTGGCCACAATTCCTCCTTGTTAAGTTTTTTTATTCCTTCATGAAGGAGAAGATATAAATTATGCAGACAAATAATATCTCAACATGGCAACTTACCTAAACTAAGGGCAATAAATACACAAATTAATTTCAAAAAGGCCAGACGCTACTGTTACTTAAAAGAAATTGGCATTTAACACCTGCAATTTAAATACATTAGCCTACAAAAATCTCCCAAAATTCTCAGTAACCACTGAATGTTCTTTAAAGCCCCACAAAGTAAGTACATGCGTTTTTGAACAGCTGAGTATCTTTGAGACATAAGGCTGTAAAAACCTAGGTATAATTACTGATTACCAATGTGAGCAACCTACATATCTACTTGTGCCCTGCTTTTAAAAAGGGACTTAGATTCTTTAGAAAATTTTACTGTAAGATTTTTTAAATTTTTACCAAATTACAACAATTGGTGAAATAACTTTAAAAAACCCCCAAAACTGTCAGAGTTAAGAGGCTTTTTCTTGGTAGGTCATAAGGCAGCCCTATCCTGTGCTGTATAAAAGGCAGTACATGGTCTATTCTATATACACATACGTTCACTAAATAAGCAAGTGGCATACTGATATTCACAAGTCTCTAGAACAGAGCAAGTAGTAATATGTTTGTGCACCACTCTGTATTAAATAGCTGCTATCTATACAACGCATAATTAATAGTAGAGATGCTACCTGGATATATTTCACAAAAAAGATGTACATTAACATATGCTGAAATTGCCTTTTTAATCAATCTAACACGTCCAAAAAGATTGTCTTTTTCCTGACCTGGAAAGCAAGTGCTGCAAATCTTTATGATTATTTTAAAATGTGTTTGGACATTGCTGGAAATACATATCTTTTACAGAGTACTGATACCTTAAAAGGAAGAGGTCTTCCTAGAGACTTCTGTAATATCTTCATACTGGCAGAAATACCAGCAGGATTGGCTAAGCAGCTCTGAATGTGCTGTGAAACAGACTGAATTTCCTTGGAAACCCTTGGAGATATAAAAAAAAAAAAAAAAAAAAAAAAAGTAAAATAAAAGCCCACACAGTTAACTCGGAATTTGAGAAAAAAGGCGAAAGGACACACGAGAAAGGAAAGTCCCTTCTCTTAACTTTGCATTAAAGGGGCAACCTAACTTTAAAATACAGAAAATGGGTAAAAATTCTAGATCGCCATTTGGGTAAGAAGCCTCCCAACTCTAAGAAACCTAAATTTTAAAAATTAACAGCTATTTAATACATTGCTTTTGCATCACAAATGGAACACAACTTGGACACTAACAGCAATGGTAATTAGCGATAATTTTACAAAAGGGTAATTTATATAACCATTTAACAGAAACACAAACCAAAGCAACTCACTTGTGCTGATCTGATCCGATAAGCATCTGAGGAATTCTGTCAATTAGATGCTTCATAACCCAGTGCCAGTGCAGAGACAGAAGGGACAACCCTGATGAATCCACTATCAGAGTGTCAGAGATCGCCCAGAACCGGTCACGCCACAGCAAACAGTATAAAATCTAACAACAAGCCAAAAAGGTCACATTTTTCCCATTGTTGAGCCCTGTACGTTACAGAATACTTTTTACTTCAAGCAAGAGAAAAATGCAGAAACATTGTCACTTCCATTAATTTCAGAATCAAGCAATGCTTTAATACTTAGCGGCACACAACTAGGACTCAACTGCACATTCTCCGCAACAGCAAGGCTCTGCTGGCAGGTGGAACTATGCAAGTCAAAACCAAGCAACCCCTGCACCAAGTCTACAATGTCATTGTCAGGTTTCAGCAAAATGATCTTCATGGTCTGAAGAGGGTGAGGGTGAAGTGAACCACCCCTGTGACCTGCATATCAGCTGTCCAGGTTCAGGTATCTGAGATGGATATCCCTTTATCATTAGTGGAGAGAAACAGGCACTTCTATGGCACAATGGCTATCTAGATCCCAAGTGTGTACATTTAGGTAAAATAATTCCCACCCTGAGTATCTGCAGGCTGAAAACCTACATTCCACACAGAAGAAATGAGAAGACAGTGAATGAATACAGCTCCTGAAACAAACATGATCATTTGTCTGGTGTCAGGAATGTTCTGAATACCAATAGAAACACTCCAGTTTATTTCATGGTCCCTGAAACTAATATTTTGCACACTGATTTCACATAACTCCCACAAACATACTATGAAAAGTCTACTTACATCATGCATGTCATCATCACTTAAGGCCACCTGAGTAGACTTCACCCAGTGAAATGCAAATGCATCCCAAAGTTCAAAGAAAGCAGCAAGATTGACCACAATTGCATGAGGAAGGCAGTTATAACTTCCTGGGTCTGAGGTTTGGGGAAGAGGGAAGAAAGGGAGAGAATGAATACTCCAGCCACATCACACGACAAGTAAGGGTCAATTTCTGATTGCTAGATCCTCTCCGTGGTTGGGGGAAAAAAACAAACTGAAAAGATCTAAGAATCAAAGTAACAAAAAGTACTCCTTCACTATTTGCACAATTCTCTATTGCCTCTACACATTTAATATAATAAAAAAATCCAGAATGAAGGAAACATTGATCAAGTGCTTCTATGCAACATACCATCTTCATCACTACATTGCTCCCCTTTGTAAGCATCCTAATTACATTAAACAATAGAAAGAGGATTAGAACAAAGGCATGTCTGAAGAACTTGGCTTTTCTTACCAGGCAAAGACAAAAAGGCAATTCCAATTTCTCTCCACCGTCTTCCTTAAGTTTAGATAATTAAGAGAGAAATGACATGTACTCATTACCCAGTAGAGGCTGGACATAAATGCTGCAGCATAAGTCATATCTGATTTAAGCATAATGTGTCAAATATCACGTTAGTCCTCATCTGACTGCTTTACATTCACCCAATCTTCCTTTGCACACTCAGGACTCACGATGTTTAAAGTACACATTTCATAGCTGTGCGAATTAACCATATTTCAAATTGACCATAGAACCAAAAGGAACAGTGAACGTCAACTCACCTTTGCGGAAATCTAGAGACATTCTTAAGACACTATTTCTTGGCTTCTTGCTGGTAATCAAATTCTTCTCAGTGTAGCTTCTTTTTTCTCGTTCAAGAAATAATACTGCCCTGAATTAAAAGTAAAGTTGTTAGAAATTCAGTATCATTTTAAAGCCTCTTCCTTATGAGAACAGTGAACTACAAAAAGTGTTATTTGATATTTCACTGTGTTATGAAACAAGAATCAAGCGCAGCATAATAATTGCTTGAATATGGTTTCTGCAAAAGCAAGCTTCACAAAAAGCAGATTCCTGACTTCAGCAATCACCAGGAAGGAAGAAGTAGCGAGCTACTAAGCAGATGCAACACCACCACTTGTAGGATATATAGGCAGTAGCTTCCTTATAGAATAACTGCAAAATCTGTGTACTTTTTGTTCTTATTAGGAAAAGCAATCCAAATCTAAAAGCAGGGCAACGATTTAAGTTATGTCAGAGATTTCACACTGCTGCTTCTGCCCCTTTTATGTTTTATCCCACAGTTCTGGTTTGTCCTTGAATTATTCCAGCCTATATGGAATGCTGGGAGCCCTGCTTCCTATATTAAGTGATTTGTTTTAGTCTGCAACTTCTGATAACAGAAGAATTTAATTATCAGGCAGGTTTCACACAGGTGTTTTAGATCACATCTATCAAAACCTCAAAACATACTTGGCAGATACTGCAAGTGTTTATACAACACTGATTACAGTCACTGGGCAGTCTTCACCAGCTTTTTTTGTAACGTACCGATTTGCTACAGACTTCAGAAGGATTAGAAGCTGATCTGTGTGTTCCATTTCTGTATCAAAGTTCATCGAATTTCTAATGATATCCAAAAACTGCATATTCCACCTTGGGTCCAGTGGCATCACATGTTCATCTGGGAAGGCAGACAAGATAAGACAGTACAGCAGTGGAAACATTATTCAGTGAAAGACTTTCCTCCATTTCCCTGCCTATGCAAGAACATTAGAGAAAGAAAGAAGGAAGCCTAAAAGGAAGGCAGAGTCTTAAGGTCCCTCACTTCAGATACCCAAACAGAAAAGCATTAAGCTGACTGTAGGTTCTGTAAAACAGAACCATGAAAGTAAATTAACCAGTGGTCAGAGCACCTGAAAAGAGCCTGGAAACTCAAGTCCAACTCCCTTTTCCTTCACAGTCCAGGCAAGATACCCAGGACCACCCATAAAGGGTCCAGTGTCACTGTATGTAGCTTTCATACACCTAAAAAGCTTGGAAAGGAAATCACAGGCCTGAGTTCCCTGTAAAACAGAGGGAAAATTACAGGCCTCAATATAGGTTTCAGATGGGCCAACATAATAAATGCTGGAAAAAAACTGGATGCCTAAACTATCTAGTCAAAAAGGCACTAGATATATGCATCACTTGAGAACATCACTCAACTCTGAGCTGTAGGAATACTCCCGGGTCACAGTTACACAATCAGGATTCGTGGTCATAGCGCTCATATCACATTTGCATAGGATGAATGCATTTCATTGCCATACTTGCATGCACTTCTAGACAGCAAGAATGGCTTTGTTGTTATTTCTTTTGCAACAAAAGCAACATACAGTTAGAATTTATCCTTTGTTTTGTTACACACATTTCTTAAGAAGGGTTGCAGTATGTTCAGAGAACACATAAAGGAAGCACCAAGGCCTTGCATCACTTTTTTTCAGAAGTACCTGTCATAGTTGGCTGTAGCAACTTGATCATGTTACTGACTCCAGATGAGAGAGGACTGGCATAGAAACTACCCAGGGCTACAGCACCTGCTTCCAGCTGAATCCGCACTGGATCTGTAGGTGATGGGGAGAAAACATAGGTGTAACAGAGAATTTTGTATAAATAAATAAAACTAACTACCTGCACAAGCTGCCTGAATCTCATCTGTGCATGCACTCCGGACATGCTGGTTGCTCTTATTTTGTATTAGCTCTAAGAGGTCTTAAAAGCAGTCAGAGTATCACAGCCAAAGAGATAAATCCAGTAAAGAGTTCTAGTTAAACTGGTGATATTTCATGTATGCTATTAAAAATATGATTTGTGAAAATCCATGAGTTTATACGTTCAACTCTGCCTCTCAGTACCTCTGTTTTTGATTCTTTTCTCCCAATTAAAAAAAAAAAATTCACATAAGAGCATACCTGCCATTAAAGTAACTTTCTAGATATTTTATAGTTTATAGACAAACCTGCCTGGAAAGACAGCAAGATCAAGGAGGAGCAATCCCATTCATGTAGGGACAATACAGTCCGAGATTTCACACCATACTAAGAAAAGTGTGTGAATTACTTGGACTAATGCCTGTCTAAATACTCCACAAGTTCAATGTGATTAATGTAATTAAGCAATGAATACGTCATCTCAGCTGCTATCCTGAGTGTTCAGGCAATACACCTTCAAGAAATCTCAGTTCTGCAGTTTCCTGTCTTTCTAACCATTTGCTTTTTAACACCAAATAAACAGAAGGCATTTGAGTGTTTTTACTATCACTATTAAAAAAAAAAAAGTGAAGAGAAAGCCATATTTGCTTACATAGACCAAGAAAGAAGTATCCAAAAATAACTGTAATTCAGAAGCAGTACAAGTTACAGACATACTTCAAACAATAAAAGGCAACATTTAGCCCCAAATCTCCTCTTGTCCCTAATACGCACAACCTGTTTCTGTCTCTCCCTGGAGCCTCAATACCCTTGATTTAGTGTACTGTGGTAGGCTGGCCCTGGCTGGGGGCCAGGTGCCCACCAACAACACTCTGTCCCCTCCTCAGCTGGGCAGGGGACAGAAAATATAACTAAAAGCTCGTAGGTTGAGATAAGGACACAGAGATCACTCGGCAATTACACTCAAGGGCAAAATGCCCAGGGAGGTGGTGGAGTCACCATCACTGGAAGTGTTCAAAAAACATGTGGACATGGCGCTTCAGGACATGGTTTAGGGGGCATGGTGGTGTTGGGTTGATGGTTGGACTTGATGATCTTGAAGGTCTTTTCCAACCTTAATGATTCTGTGATTCTGAAAATGGACTCGACTTGGGGAAAATTAATTTAATTTATTGCAAATCAAATCAGAGTACGATAATGAGAAAATAAAAACTAAAACGCTTTGCCCCAACCCTTCCCTTCTTCCTGGGCTCAACTTCACTCCTAATTTCTCCATGTCCTCCCCGCTGAGTGGCGCAGGGGGATGGGGAATGGGGTTGTGGTCAGTTCATCACACATGGTCTCTGCCGCTCCTTCCCCCTCAGGGGGAGGACTACTCTCACTCTGCTCCAGCTTGGGGTCCCTCCCACAGGAGACCGTCCTCCACGAACTGCTCCAGTGTGAGCCCTTCCCACAGGCTGCAGTTCTTCACGCACTGCTCCAGCCTGGGTCCCCCCACGGGTGCCGCCCTTCAGGAACAGACGGCTCCGGCCCGG
>NW_010546720.1:0-4717 GCF_000687285.1 Phaethon lepturus | reverse complement strand
AGAAGCCATCCCTGTAGTCCCTCCTGCTACCACAACGTGGCCACACAAACCAAATTGTCCTGGTTTCAGCTGGGATACAGTTAATTTTCTTCACAGAAGCTAGTGTGAGGCTGTGTTTTGGATTTGGGATGAGAAAGTGTTGATAACGTGCTGATGTTTTCAGTTGCTGCTGAGCAGTCAAGGACTCTTCAGCTTCCCGTGCCCTGGCCTGGCAGCGAGCAGGCTGGGGGTGCATGGGGAGCTGGGAGGGGACACAGCCAGGACAGCTGACCCAGGCTGGCCAAAGGGATATTCCATACCATACGACACCATGCTCAGTATATAAACTGGAGGAACTGCCCAGGGAGGGGTCGCGGCTCAGGAACTAAATGGGCATCAGTCAGCAGGTGGTGAGCAACTGTGCTGTGCATCACTTGTTTTGTATATTCTTTTATTTTCCCTGTCCTATTAAACTGTTTTTATCTCAACCCACGAGTTTTACCCTTTTCGTTTCCTGATTCTCTTCCCCATCCCACTGTGGGGGTGTTGTGAGTGAATGGCTGTGTGGTTGTTTTGCCTAGCTGCTGGGTTTAACCACAACAGAAACACATGTGGATAGCTGAGAACTTTCATATTGGATCATCTAAATGGCCTGAATGTTTTCTTAGGAGACTTATAATTTGTGAAAACATAATAAATCATCCCTTAGGCAAAAAGGAAAGTTAAATAACTACATACCAAGCACCTGCGGCAGATTTTTGGCTAGGGAGTTAAGCCATTTAACTCTCAGTGTCCAGTCTTGATTGGTTGCCTTTTCTGTGAACAATTTCACTGCGGCCTGGAGAACTTCCATTTTATCCATCCAGTTGGCAGCTATCTCAACAGCACTGAATTTGAGACTCTCGGGATTAGTGGACTGCATAATCTCTTGAAGATCTTGCAGAGTCAGTGGTAGTGTCCTGAAACACAAAGAAGTGAAGTCCAGCAATAAAAGACTTGAACTGTCAGTTCCAGGAAAGAACATATTTTGCAAGTCAAGCTACTCAGCATGCAACCGTCTTAAGACAAGAAGGTAGCAATGCAATAATCTCTCCTCTTTATTTAGCTTTAAATTCCAACTTCAAATCAGTTGGGGGTGTCTACTATTAGGAACTCACTATCACCAAAAATTCATGCAGTGTCAGAAGTGAATATGCATAGCATTTCACCGAGAAAGTATAATTGATCTGTGCACCAGAATGATCTGCAAAGGTAAGTCAAAACAGACAAAGACAGGAGAGAAGTGTTGTTGATAAAAAAACCCAGCACATTGCTAAGATTTTACAATTTCAACATTACATCTTAGTACTAACTTCCTATTAGTAGCTTGTTAGTCCAGCTTGTTCTTTCACTGGAAGCAAACCACAGTACCTGTCCATGGTAGGTCACTAAGCAAAACAGGCAGGTAGGAAGATTTTGCACCAGTGTTGTGAAAATAACAGTTATATTGCACAATCATTAAAAGAGTTCTGGCATATGACCCCTGCACATGAGATTTTCAGACAGCTCTGTTTGAAGGAGGAAATTTGTTTTTTCACCTGAAGCTACTGGACCTAAAATATCTGATGAATAATTGTTTACATGAAAGCAGGAAGTACAGAGGATCATTAGTATATTTAAGACTATTTGAATACCTTGGGGGTTTTTTAAAGCTCAGAAAGAAACTGCAGGAAGACACTTTTGAGGATCTTACTACCTCGTAAACCCAATGTCTGCATTCGCATTTTCTGCTAAATGCCTACTCCTAACTCAACTCAAAATGGGTCAAACGTACTACTTATTGAAGATTGAATAGAGTCAAGTATTTTGGACCGAGGAATAAAACAGTAAATAATTAAACTTGTATTTGTAGTGGTTGCATGGAAAGGTAACAGAAGCTTCAGTTACAGAATGTGACTATCACAGTCTCTACCCACACAATTTCCTCAGGACAAAGTTTTGCAAGACACAATGACATGCCACCAGTATTTCACACATACCTTGTTTCTTACTCATTTATTAGACAAAAAGTGTTTCTTGCCTACCTGCAGTTTTTAAGGTTTAGTCTATTCAGACAATACATTAGGACCTGTGCATCACTCCTGGCTGTTGAAAGAAGTGAGTCTTCAGCTGCAAACAGACCTGTAGGTAGGGAGTCTGGCCACAATCCCATTGCTAGCAGGGAGTCACCCCAAATTTCATGGGAAGCCAGAGATGAAGCATGCTTCATAACCAATTCTAACACAAGCTACAACAAACAACCAAAAAGCAGTTTAGAATAGTATTCAAACACGTATTCAAGTACATGAGCTCAGAGAATTCTTTAATTAAATGTATTTATTATGAAATCATTATAAACCAAATGTTCTACAAACACTATATAACCTACATGATAAAAGTACCAAAACACTCGAACAATAAGTGAAATAACATACTGTACAGCTTAAAATACAAAATGAATATTGCTATCTCCAGATGACAGTGTGCACAGTGTTTCAGGCTATAGAATAATCAGTATTAATATCGCAAAGTCTCAGCTGAAGCTCTTAAAATACAAGTAAGCCTCAGAGTCCAACTGAGATATTCCTAGTTCCCTTATGCTGCAAAAGAGTGAGCCACTATCTACAAAATGTCTGAGAAACCCTATTTATCCCCCAGGGAATATCTCAGTAAGCACATGCTAGATTGATAGTCTTTATGCAGCTCTCACTTATCTGACGTCTTTCTCCAGTAGCATGCCACCAGGCTGAGAAACTATGTCATGAAAGGACAGGTGACAGCTGAAGTTCACTGTACTTCACCGTTCAATACAAAAAAACCCAACTTCTGGAACTCCAACTAATTTGTTAAAAGTTACATGCAGAACTGTACTGCTTATGCTGGAGCCAAAAAAGGCTCAAAGTCTAAGAGATACAGAAAATGTCCCAATGCCACTTAATCCCTCCTCTTCAACATCTGACAGATGCCTGAGAGGGTGTTTAAAATAGTTAGGTTCATCTGTTGAAGAGCACCATCTCATCAATCCCTTGGTCAGGCGCTTAGGAAACAGAGGATCTCCAACACTAGCCTCATGAAATTTTATTTTTCATCTATTTAGAGGATGTGAGAAAAAGCTTTCAAACACAGGACTTTTACCTTTTGGTTAATCTGCAGTTGTTGTGAGCGGCCATAAACTTCCCAACAGGCTCTGTGAAAAGACTTTGCTAATCCAAGGCCTCTCTGTATCTGCTGCACAATTAAAGCAGCAGCCTGAAGCAAAGGTGACAAAGATGACACAGAACCTGAAAGACACGCAGCATTTAGGGTGATATGAATGTTTTGCCATAGTCAGCCCTTTCACCCTCTGAGGACAAATACCACTTTAGTCCCTGAGGAAGATCCAAAACAAACGAATCCTACTGGGTCCTGAAAATTGAATGAGTTCTTTCCAAGGTTAATACAAAAATCTGACAAAACTGTAAATAGCAGGTGACAAATTCAAAATAAGACATCTAGCAGCTGAGGTGAATGACACTCGTTGTCATCTTGCTCCAAAGAACAACCTGAACAGGCCTTTTGGAAACCCTCAATTTTGCTGATTTTCACTTAGAATAGATTACCTTACCTATAGCAATAGGCAACTGACACTTGCCAGTGTCTGACGTCTCCTTACAAGCACCTCCAGTTCCAGTCTTTTTATGACTGAGGCCTATTTCCTGAGAACGTAAAATACAACCCAAACCAACCTCATTATACTTTTATGCTTTTACTTATATCATCACATAACACAGTAAAAGAACCAAGCTTTAATATTAAAGAGCTAATCCAAATATATGTAGTGAGCCCAAGTTGTTAACAAATACTGAACAGACTTTTCTTACCTGCTATTGCTTCCTTGGTTTCTGAATGCACAGCCATAAGTGCATCACAGATGCTATCTCCCACTAAACCCAAACCATGCAGGAGTAACTTCAAATCCAGATTGTCCAATACATTTCCATCGTTCTCGCCGGGAATGTAAATTTCAATCCCACGATTCCGCATGGCTCTGGATATTTCCCCATGAACAGGATCCATGGAAAGGAAAAGCCTGTTGGATATTAGAATAGTTCAGTTGGAAGGCACCTACAATGATCACCTAGTCCAACTGCCTTACATTCTTAACATGTAACTTCAGGCTTTATACTAGTACTCTGCAACCACCAAACCACAAGTGAAGTAAACTCAGCTTCATAAAAATGGGGACACTGCTGTCTAGAAAGCCAGAGACATCTACTGAATTTAAATGAGAAATCTGTATGAATAATTATACTTTGAGATTAGCATGATTTTTAACTCAGTTACATCTGAGCTATGTTTATTTTATCATTTGCCTACTTACAAAAAAAAAAAAGTTGAACTATGCCTCTGAGCTATAAAGACGACTTTTAGAAGCCTTAGCAACAGCTTCAGACAAATTTGTGCTATTTAAAAACCAAAGTATCCACCCAAGTAGTTTATACTATCAGTAGATATCTCTTAAAAGCAAGGAGGGAAAAAAACCCCAGACACCTTCTGAGATACAATTCAGCAAAACAGGTTTCTGAAAAGTCAAAAATCTTGTTTCCTATCCAGAGGAACCGGAGCATATCAGTCCCAATATTCTTTTAATGAATTTATAAAAGGTAGGAATTATACAGAATACTCACTCTGTTCTCCTCCCATCTCCCCCAGAAACTACTTCAGGTCTGAGAGAATAGAC
>NW_010546719.1:126431-134467 GCF_000687285.1 Phaethon lepturus | reverse complement strand
AAAAACATTTTTTGTTATCCTTTACGACTGTCATTTTACGTTAATAGTGAAATGCAGCTGAGTTGAGTCTCATCACTGTTTTAACATACTTAAGTTTTACGCAGTCAGCTTTACCATCTTCTTTTGTACGATAGCAGATTTTAGCCTACTTCCTTAATTGCTAAGGTTAGGCATTAATCTTCAAAAGAAAAATACATCTAAGAAGATATAGTATTTAAAAAGGGTGGTGATCACTCTATAGAAAAAGGAAGGGGTAAAAAACCCAGCTTCTGAACAACGCAAAACCTGTATAAAGCGTGAGGTCCCAGAGAAATAAAGTAAGTCAGAGCTGTTTGATCAAAACTCCCCAGACCCTGAGTCAGAACCAATGTTTCACAAATGTGCACAAGTTTGACAAGATCCAGAGCTCCAGCTGCCATTTCCCTAGCCAAACATCTTTTCTCCGGCTCCTACTGTGCTGCTTCTCTGCCTGCTCGTTTCCACCTCCCGTGTTTCCTGTGTGGGCTCCCCCAGCCATCCCTCCACGTTTCCCTCTGCCCAAGGTTCACTCTCACCCCCCCACTTTCTGCACCCCACAAGTCCTACTCCATCACCTTTTCCTCCTTGGCCCTGTCCCACCCACCACAGTTGCTTCCCTCTGTGGTCTGGGGCTTCCTTCCCAACCCCAGGGAGGCAGATGCCAGAGGGCAGAGCCAGCGCCTGGCAGGGCACTGAGCCCTGAGGGAAGGCTATGGCTAGGCCCAGCCTCACCTTCCTCCAAGGCATCCCAGCTTTAATCAACCAGCCCTCTAGAAGGACAGGACCCAGATTGCCCACAGACTCCACAAGAAGACAGAAATGAACCTGGATGCTTTGTTCCAGCAAATACAGCTCACAGAAAAGCAGGCAGGGGAGAAGAGGCGCCTCATCCAACAAGGTCAGCACCATGGACGCCATCTTGTGCAGTGCCGTCCACACTTAATGGCCTCTCCAGTTCCTGGAGGAAAAGCAGGATGGCCCCACCATGCTGTCGTGAGGGGACCTTTGTCAGCGAAAGCTCGGCAGGCAGCCTGCTGGCTGCTTCTTGCCAATGGCACGTTTTTATACGAATGTAACTTTTTCAAACTGAGCACACAGTCTTAGAGATTTTTGTTGTGTTGCAGCTAAATTCGACATAAACAGAAGTTATGAAAAAATTAACCAAATAAAAGAAGAGCTGAGTACTGCAAAAATGAAATTAGAAACTAAGGTAAGCAGGCATGTTTATAGTATACATAATAATGAAATACATTATATTTATAAATATATGACCTATTCTTTCACAAATAGATTCATAAACACTTTCAGGGAGTTGCTTCAGCTACTGAATAACACAGCATTGAGAAAACTTACACTGTGCATGTCTGTAGTGAAAAAAGGTCTGTCAACATCTTTCCCCTCTTACGAATCTCATGCTTCAGGCTGGCCCCTGGCTATTTTCAGGGACTCGCTTAGATCAGGGGTAGGGGCATTTCCAGATAACACTTCCAAAAATCTGGAAGCACTGGGGACAGCACACCTGCACGTGAAAATCTCTCCTGCTCTGCAGAAAGAGCTCGGCAGGGAGCGACCGCCATGTCAGGTCGGTCCATCCACCAGTCACAGCCACCAAACGTCGGCTGGGGGCCGACTGGTCAGGTGCGGTGTGAGCGTCTCTGTCTTAACCGTCCTGGAGCTTGTTGTAGCACTTTCCTTCAGGGGCCCGGAAACCATTCCTTTGCTGCCCGTTGCCATGCACTAAAGGTCTTTTGCAGAAAATATATGGAAGCATTCCCTGTGTTTACTTCACAGGATCTTGAGGCGTATGCTAAAGGTCTTCCTGTGAGCCCATGCTCACAGTTAGGGCTCACAAGGTCTAAGAGTTTTTTGAGGGACGCCGAAGACAGAGGAAAGTTTCTGAATCGATGTAATGTTTTTGAGACTTTATTATGCTTTCCTTTGAACCAAAATGCAGACATATTTTTAGATTAAGCTTCCAGTTGCAGAGCCTTTCACCATTAATACCTGTGGTTACAAATGATTTAAAAATCCATTTGCTTGTGCCTGAAAATTAAGTCTAAATATCATCCCCTGTGCTCTTCCGTGTCTGCGCTGGCAGAATGTGTACGCACAACAGGAAGGCATACGGAGCCTCCTTAGAAGTCAGAACTGTTCTATCCCTTCACTTAAATAAACATCTTCAAGAACCTTTGGGGGATTACCTCACCTAGTTGTGAAAATAAATGTTTGGGGGATGATTTTCATCCTTCCAAAACCAGCCTCCTCTGCCTTTTGTAAAAGACTATGTAATATATACATAACAAATATCAGTATTACTGGAAGGGGGGCAGAATAAAAGAGAACTCATTTACAAATATTTACTGGTTGCAAATTGAGACTATAATCAGGCAAGCAGTTATTCACGTGTTTGCATTTATACATGCCATGATCTCAGAGCCTAAAAGGACTTTAGAATGTAACTTATTTAACCAACACACATTGTATCTGGGTGTTGCTTGTTAGGGAAAGTCCTTTGTAGTCTTGCTCATAAATTTATTTATGAACACCACAATTTTATGTTCATACTACTAATTTGTTATTGATGCATTGTGATTTATAATCAAGGTTTATATGCTAGGTACAGAGGATCTCAAGAGTAGAGCCATTATTATAAAAGGCTAACGGGAAGAGCTGAAGAACTATTCCTAATTAAATCTTACGTGTTTTACCCACCAGGATTAATAATATTCTCACTGACGTCCACAAAAATATTTTTTACTTGCTTGCTTAGTCTGACATTGATTCATTTACAGATATGAAATTATACAGAAAACAAGAAGAATGGGAAAATGCATTTCAATCAGACTGTATTTAGGTTTAAAGGCTATACAGTTATTGAAATTATTTAAAGTAAATTGTTTTTCAGTACAGGAATTAAGTTTACATATGTCTATAATAGTTAATGTAATTCAAGTAACATTAAATAATGCTGTTCAGCTAATGCTGTTCAATTTGTCCTGCACTAAATAAGTGCACTTCTTTTTAAGCATACATATCCAAGCACAGGCATGCACAGCAGCTTATGCCTGACCAAGCAGATAAGACTGAGTTCAAAAGTGTTTTGACATCTATTTCACAGACACTGTCTGTGGTCAATCAAAGGTTCCTAGGAAATGCTACTTTTTTCTTCCATTCAGTAAAAGCAGGTAGCATGTAATTAGAATCCAAATTACAGCATTTTGCTTTTCATGGCTCAATGATTTCTTAAAAAAAATCTGTTGCAAATGCGTAGATTAAGTTGACATCTTACAAATGGAGAAATTATATTGCAGCTAGTTCTGTTCACTAATATAGACACAGACCATCCACTGTCTTTGAATTAATATCTAAAATAAATATTTCTGAGGCAAGCACTTCCTGGACACTTAGCATGTCGAACATATCAGAGATAAGGAAAAAATCTGGTCCTTTCCTTTCCAACTCTCACATTCTAGTCTTAGAGCGTTTGATTCCACTATCCTCCTCCTTTTTTGATCAGATGCACTTCATCCACACTCTCTCCAAAATAATCTACATTATTTCATTATACAATCTTTTCATTTTTCCCTCTGTAACATCACTATTATTTGGTCTTTTCTGCTTCTGCACACACAAACAGTCATGTATCAGCCTGATGATTCAATTTACTTCCTAATGTTTACCCTGTGCCTTTTACAGTCTTTTGGCCATTCTGATAACTTTACTTTCCCTACTCGTTGTTCTGAGCATTACATTCTGAGTCATTCTCTTGAACTCCTTTTCTCTACTTCATCAGATGAATGATTCTTGCCCTTTAAGACTTTTCAACACTTAGCTCTTCCCTATTTATCTGCTGTTACAGTTTATCTCACCATATATCTTAACTTAGGTTAGACAATAATACAGTAGATGTGCTGGAAAATCAAGAAGAACTCTTCAGCAAATTTTGAAAATGCAGTAGTTGAACATCATACCCTTCTATCACATAAACTACGGTTTAAAATTAATAAAACTAAAAATAAAACAATATGCAAAATACAGGTTTGGGGCTTGGAGGGTTATGGTTGAACTGTCTTTAACCAATGAGCTAATTTCTGTTGCACTTCCTTGGCTAAGAATTCCAGAAATTGTGTTCAGAAAAATATGAGCATATCCCTTGCTCCTTTGCCTACGCAATAGTAGCATGGCAGAGTTGATGTGTACAGCCATTCAGTCAGAACAATGATGTTGGACCCCTCTCCCTCTGATACTACTGTCTGATTTAGCACGTGATGAGCTTTACACAATTAGATGGAGGACACTGTATTATGTTGGGTAAAAGGTCCTATGTGATCAATATTTTTCCTGGGTTTAACTTGAAAAAATTTCTCCTAAACTGAACAGACTTTAAAATGCCATTTTAAATAAATGGACCAGCACTAAATGTGTCTTTTAAAGAAAGGATGCTTTCCAGAAGCTTAGTGGTATATTGGAAGATTATTGGGAGAAAAAAGAGCTGTTGTGCTTTTGCTAGTGCAGCAGATGTGCCAGATGTGTTTCAACTGGACCAAGATCCTTATGTACAATATCAAAGTATATGAAACAATAAAACAATAACCTTAATTTATAACCTCTTTTTTTTCCCCCTCTCTTGGAAGGTTCAGCATCTGTTTGAAAAATGGTTCTACTTAGAAACTCTGAAGAAACGTGAAGACAGCCTAGAAAAACAGAAAGCTGAACTTATCAATCAAAAAGACATGCTTCTTAAAATCTTTGTATGTTTCCAGCTATGGTATTCAGACAGTTCTTTTCTATTGTGAGAATAGGCAGCCTTAAAATTTGAAAATATGCAAGAAATAATATTTTAAATCTGCAAAAAATCAATTTTATATTTTTTCACGCTTACATACTTAACAATGTAAATGTAGCTGAATTCTCACTTTCAGTTTAAATAATGATCTAAGGTAATGTATGCTACAGTTTATCTACAAAGCTGATTTAACGTTCTTGACTTCATTTTCTATGTCTGCTGTTTTATGACTGAACTCCAGTTCTGACATTTCCTTTGTAAAAGAAAACTAGGATAGTCTCACCTTAGATTGGACTGCTGCATATTGAGAAGGATCAAAGGAGAAACTCAGGCAGGCAAACACCACATTTTAGGAATCCCGATGTATTGCACAATCTCTTTGATGCTAGGCACACCTAGCTACCTCTTAAAAGGTAGCTACTTGCAACATATACAGACAACAAGCTTTTTAGTTCTCTCTTGTGCTAACCTGAATATTGCCTTCCTTTACTTCATTGAGGATCCTTGGATCTGTAGATACTAAGAAACACCACAGATGAGTAGTCTTCTTTGCATATGTATTTGTACTTTAAATCAGCAGAGCTGAATTTTAAACTTTCAGTATGAATCACCAGTATTAACTCTAAATCTTTAGGCAGATAGCCTTTTAAATTAAGTAATATTTCTTCAGCATCCAAAGCATTCCCAATCATCAGTATACAAAGAAAGAAAGAAAAATAGAATAAATATTACTAAGTATCATAGAAAAATTATGTAGCTGTAAAAGTTAATTATCCTTTGAAGAAGTGTGAAGTTCCTTTTAATTGTAACCAGTCAAGTTGGATATATAGCTTATAATTTATTTCTTTCTGTATATAGGCATACTTTCTTTTTATTTAATTCAGCAATCAGTTAAGATTTTTTAAAGGAATTTAATATTGCCATTCTCTGTAGAATATTTTTCCAGAAAATGAAACAGTGACTTCCTACCAACTATAGCTATATTGGTAGTTATTAAGGGAGTTAAAGTAAGTCTGCATTTTGCAGAGGAACAAATACTACCTTTATTTCATTTAACAATCTAAAAAAAGAGTGGCCATACTATGCTATTGACTTTAAACAGAACTTTCTACTAATTTCAATAAAGACTTGAACAGAAAAACTGCTGGCTCAACAACAGTAATTGATTTTCAAATATTTTATTGTTAAGAATATATCCTTCACTATTACAGAAACAAAAAAGGTTAAAACAACAGACAAAATGGTACAGCTGTAGAACATTTTCATGTTCTCATAAGTCAGTAAAAGTAAATATACTACATTTATACTCCAATTCTACGGATAAATAAACAACAACAGTGTATTTCAGTCTGCCTAGATTAACAAAAATTTTCTTGTTTTCATTTGAACATTCAATTTTCCCCTTCTTTTTTTCAGACAGACGCGAAGCGAAAAATGACTGAAGAGGAAGATAATTTTACTAGAGAAATAACAGAGTTTAACAATGAGTATGGACTAACAAGTAATAGAGATCTTCTGATTAAAAAAAAAGTCAAGTTTGAAATAAATGATTTAGAGAACGAGGCAGCTCTGTTGAAAAACGGTAAGTCTTATATTAAATTATTTTATCTTGGATTACCAGAGAATGAATACAAATCAGTAAAATACAGCTGTGCAAAACAACAATTTTAATTCCATTCCCTTGCTGTCTGGAACTTCCTCTTAACACTAAACTGAAAGAGCGTGGTCTGATGTACCACATTACAAAAGCATAGTTAAAGCCTCTTCTAGTCCATATCCTCTTGAGTCCTTTCTGACTACGAGCACTGTGAAGAGAAGAAGCAGACCTGCAGAAGTGGCTCCCAATGTCTAATGTCAACCAGCACAGAGGTGCAGTCAGACATAACCTACTATCTTAGGTTTGCAATGATTGCAATCACCTATGGCTGAGCTATGTAAATTTCCTTAGCTTCAAAAGAGTTATATCCACAGATGCCTTGTAGATTTTTGCCTATTCAGGCAGGTCTTTTACTGCCACAGTATAACTTTATTTTTGAATTAAGATACGGGATATGATATTCCTCAGAACAGAGATTCAGACTGAAAAGCAATCCTTCAGCAAGGAAATAGAAGTTGTCATGGATCACAAGCTGAACACGAGTCAATGACATCAGAATGCCAACACCATACTGAGACATAAACATACTCTGACCTCTAAGACATGCAAAATAATCCTTCACTCTATTTAGGGCATTTAAGCTCTTAGCTGGAGTACTGTGCATCTAGTTTTGGACATTGCACTTCAAGAAAAAATGTGGACCAGCTGGAGAGAATCCACATGAGACCAGTGAGAGTGAACAGAGATCTGAGGCACATGAGAAGGAAAAAAAATAAAGAATTGAGACTATTTAACCTATGGAGGAAATGCCTGATGCAAGATGGATATCAGTCTTCAAATCTTGAAAGGGTTCTGTAAAAAGGGAATTAATATATTCTCCATACTTATTGTGAGCTGAATAAAAAGTAACAAGTGTAAACCACAATAAAGGAGAGTCTGTCTGGTGTTTGCAAATCTTTCTAAGAACAGTGAACAACTGAAACACTCCGCCTTAGGAGATTCCATTACCAAAAGTCTTTAAGAACAGGTTAGACAAGCATCTGTAAGAAATAACAGAGGTATAGTTGATCCTGCCTTCAGGAGGAGGAATGCAGTAGACGACCACTCAAAGTCCTTTCCACTTGCATGATTCTATCATTCATCAAACGCCAACAGTTTGAATTCTGAATTTCTGATGCAAAGTTACTGAAATATGATTGTCCATTTGAGTTTGTACTTGGTGGTACCTTCTTTCTGTATTTCCTGTGTCTCTGATTCTGATCTACAATGGAAAAAAAAAAAGTCTGTTTTTAGTGGCACCTGTTACTTTTAATGTTTAATTTTTGAATATTCAGACAGATCTGATCAATCAAATGGTGTCTCAAAGGTTAGATCAGTAGGGTATGAAAGGTGACTAGCATCCTTCTCTGTGTTTGTTGCTGCCTTGATTCCATCCTTTTAAATTGCACATTTTTAAGGTACAACTTGTCTGTCTTTCTGTCTGTTATAGTCCTGAGCACACTGATGACACTAAAGAGAAAAGTTTAAGTAACTTATAATAAGGAAATAATGTGAGGACCTCCAGTTGTCAGGGAAGCAATCACAATTAATTCCAGATGCTGTCAACGATCAGGTTCAAATGTCCGTAACACTAAA
>NW_010546719.1:105486-126377 GCF_000687285.1 Phaethon lepturus | reverse complement strand
TGCTGAGAGGTGTTTGTTAACCACGTATTCAATAAGTCATCTTCCTTTAGAGCTGAAGTAACTCTAACGCAAAACATCTGCTATTCTTTTTAGGCTCAGTCAACAATATATGTGAAACATGTTAATAACATTAAAAAAACATTTTCTTTCATAGTTATGAATATGTTATATGACACATAATTTCCTGTGAACCATATTTTATACAACCAATTTCAGTTTTTTATTTAAGAGTCTCTTTGACTAGCCGAAGATTGGTAGAAGTAGTTAACGATATTTAAGATTATATAATGAAGAGTAAAATTGCAATGTATTTTAATTTAAAATTTTTTTTTCTTAGAAATGGACTCAATGGAACATAAAAATGTTCAGTTAAATGCACTCCAGCTGCAGAAGAATGAATTAAAGCAGTATTTATTTACCCTCCAAAATGAACTCAAAGGTGTGCCTCATGATCAATCGTCATGATCATTATTTGTGCCTTGACAGATGCTTCTGAAAAATGTTTTGTCAAGTTCTTTTTCTTAAGAAAAAGTCATAGATTTTAATATATTTTTACATTATGTAATACATCATTTTTAAACATAGTTATAACAAAAATTATGGATTTCAGTAAGATTTATATTAAATGTCAGTGATACTGAGGCCTACAGATTTGCCAAACCATAACATAGCTATGAAAAAGTAATTTTTACTTTTGCTCATAAGTCACATACTTAAACCGAAATGTTTTTCTTTCAAAGTGAACTTAAAATCAACATAAATACTGTTTAAAACCCATTAATGTATAATTAAAGAATGTCATTAAAATTCAATGTCTAACAAGCAACGTGACTTGGACTGATAGACAGATTTGTCCTAGTTGCTAAACCTCTGAGTAGTAAATTCGACTGTCATCTCTTTACTGACATTCATGTGTTAGTGTATGAAAGTCTGTGTATAAAAAAAGAAGTCTACACATAAAGCTGTGTTGAATGCACAGGAAACACTATAAAAGAAACAAGTAAAAAGATAAAGAAGGAACTGAGAAAGGTTGTGTGTCAAAGGTGATCACAAGCAAAAGGGATGATTTTAAAATTTGGATAAAAATGTAGGTGGTTTAGTAACTTTTTTAGAAATGTGTAAAATGTCACAGTAAGAAAGCTAAGACAGACAGACCATAAATATGGTCATAAATTGTTTGGGAAAAGGAATGAAACTTTATAGAGGATTGGAATATGCATACTAGACATTACAATAATAAAATAATTCTTGTTCTTTATTTGGATGCCTTTACCCTACAAACAGTTTCACAAAGAAATATTAGAAAAGATAAATTTAGAAAATGTAGGAAGACTTTGAATGATGATTAATATATATTTAGAAGGTAATTGTTATTTTATGTTTAGACCTTGAGAAAGTAATCAGGGAGGCTGAAAAAATGACAAAAGATTTAGAAGCAGAAAAAGTCCAAGTCACTGAAAAACCTCAGACTGATCCTGAATGTTTAAGGTAAGAGTCTGATGTTAATAAGTTCCTAAATTTAATTTTAGGTCTGTAACTACAGACCAGTCCTGGTGGCAATGACTATTTTACGTTTCCAATACTCCTTTGAAATCAGAAGAATAATTTTTATTACAGAACACGAATTCCTGGTTTTTATGACAGCCTTTCACCCTTACATGCATACTTCAATGAACTAAAAACTGAAAGTGTTTGCAAAGAAGTCAGTCAAACTTGGAGGAAGAGCAAAAGTCTATTCCTTGGGTGGAAGGCCAGTTTTTGTGAAAATAGTGGTAGCATACAAAGTACTGATGAACTACCCAATGTATATGTACTTCTGCTGACTGGCTGCACAACCTTCCCCAGAACCTGACTGAAATGGAGTGGATTGGCTACAATAACCTCCTTGGGTCAGGTGGCCCTTGTACTGAAGCTACCAAATGTAGATTTATTTTCTCTATAATCCTTACCATCAGTTCTAGTTTGCCTTCTAATTAAGCTAGTTTAGAACAAAATTTTGAAGATTTAACGAAGACAGAAGACCTTACAGAGTCTATCATAATAGTGAATATTTCTTCCCAGGAACTGAGTGGTAACGACTTATTTCTTGTCATTTTGCTCAAGTGTGACATTTACATTTTCACTATACAGAAAATAATCTAATGTTTTCAACAAAAAAACTTCCAATGCAGAAAGCCCCATGTCACAAAATTAACCATCTTCCTCCTATTTTATGGTGTTGTTCCAGATGAAAGTGCCTCTGGATATTTAAAAATATTTAATAGACAATGCAAAGCAACTCCTCCTAGAAAATCTAGGAGGAGATAGAAATATTCTCTAACAGAAATCATTAGGGAAAACACAACTTCTGTGACCAGTATGGTTTTTTTCCTATACATTTCTGAGTTTTTTGCTAAAGTAAATATAATATTTTTTTCTGAAAACTTTCAATGGAAAAATAAAATTTTGCAGAGAATTCTGAACATTTTTCTGAAAGACGGTTTGGTGATGGCCCATTTTTTGCTGAATATCTTTTTTTGAAAGGAAATTATATATCAGCCCTATTACTAAACTCTCTTCAACTTCTTATATGTTGTTGAGAATGGCCAAAATTCCCTCAGCATAAAAATTAATTAGCTCACAATTCTGCATACAGTAGCAAAAACTCTGCATTCAACATATACATAGAAGACACAGTGTAAATAATAATAACAGCAGCAATTCTCTAAGATTGTAATTCACTCTTTTACATTATTCATTCCATCGTGATATATTAGGTTTTGTGATACATGAGGTTGTCAACTTGCTTCTAAATAACATACTTCCCTTGGAGTAGTTTACTGCCATGATGCCACTTAATATTCAAATTGGTGTAATTAGTTTTCTATAACAGGTTCCCTGTGCACAAGGTACAGAAGTAGCAAACATTATATTACTTTAAATGCCCAGCTCTGCCATTGATTGCTATGAGATCCTAGGCAAATCATTCAAATCCAGGTATGTCTGTCTTTCTACCTAGTGAAATTAACTCACAGCTATGTGGAATGATACTTTGGCTTTATCTGGGTGGAAAATACAACAGTGGATAAAAATATATTAAATTCTATTAAGTACAAAACCAGCAAGTGTCATTTGCAATCAAAGCAAGAAAGATTATGAGATTTTTTTGTTTCACAAAATGCCTCATTTTATGGTCAAGATAAGCTTACATTATTTGATAACTGCATGTAGTGCAAAATGTGAAGTGGTCCTGCTGCTGTTACTACTATCACAAAAAGCAAGTGCTCCTTGAGGTATAAGAATATATTGAAGAAATTTTCTTTACATTGAAATATTTTTTCATTTCAGATACTGGACAGAATTTAGGACAGATTTGTCTAAACCATTCTTTTATCTTACATTTGCTTTCGATGTCATGTATATTCAGAAGAGCTCAATGCTTTATAGAGAGAGATAGCCTTGAACAAGTTAACTTACATGCCAGAAACAACACAGCTATGTTACTGCTCTTCCATGTCAGCAATAAAGATTCTTCTTTTCAGTAGAGCCAAGCAAGCAATCCTCATTTGTCAACTTCTGTATGTCATAGCACTGTGCTCTTTAGAATTATCCCAAACCTTATGACTGACATAACTCTATAACTTTATTTTATTTTATTTTAAACAAAACCTACTCATCACTTCTTGGGTTGGACTACTGAATTAAGAGAATAAAATGGAATTTGAAGTCTTATATGCTATAAATAGTGCAGATACCCCCTGGAGGTACCTGATCGCTCTCCAGTAGCTACAAGGAAGTCATCAAGAAGATGGAGCCAGGATCTGCACAATGCTGCACAGTGGGAGAACAGAAGACAAAAAGTGGAAACTGAAACAAGAGGGTTTTATAATGAATTTAAGGAAAAACTTTTATTGTGAAGATAGTATAGCAAAGGAAAAGGTTGCCGAGAAAGGCTGCATAGTTTTCGTCCTTGAAGGTTTTCAGACTTGACTGCATAAAGCCCTGAGTAACCTGGTCTAACCTTGTAGCTGACCTTGCTCTTAGAAGGACATTGGGCTAGATGACCTCCTGACATCTCTTCCAGTCTGAATTATCCAATGAATCAATTATCATTGCGGACTACACAAGGGAGAGAAAACAGCCCATAGATCAATACATATGCACTGGCTTGTGCCTACACTGCTCAGAGGCAGCATTATCTGCAACAAACCAGTCATCTCCACACTGCCTAGCACTTGGTGAGATCATATCTGCTCTGGTCCCTTTATAGTGATATTAAGATATGTCATCTATATACACATATTTTCCATTCAAAATGCATTAAATACTTAAAGGAGTTACATCCAGCACAGCAGAGTGCTGGTTCAAAATGACAATACCTAGCATGTGCATGGCACGCCCTATGATGTGCCACAGAAATATCTGAGGGACCACAGCTGCTGCAGCAGAGCATGTGCTGATGCAGTCCATGCCAATAGTCTCACTGGAGAAGATCCTTGAGTGAACTATCCTGTCCACTCCCGTGGGTGCCCTCTGAAGGGAATCTGAGAATAAAGAATAATTCATGCAGTGTCAGTGAGAAAAACTAAAGTACCAGGCACCTGGGATGAACCAGGAAGCCCTCCTGACAGTCTAGATATACTTTTGGCACTTCCAAAGGACCCTTTGCAGCCAAAGTGCCAATTCATGCAATCTTACATATACTAGTGCATATCTTAATAGGAGTCAGTTTTGATCATGTTAAAATCACTGCGATTGAACCTACTGTTTGAGAAAAAACTCTTTTTAGCCTAACAAGATAAGTTTTTTTCCACATACAGAATCTATTGCAAGAAGACAATTTTAGTTTTTACTGAAAATCGTATTTAGTATACATAAAGAGAAGAATATTTTGACACATCAAAAGTATGGTTTTTTCCTATGAAATAAGAACAAAATTTTGATTATTTTTTTTTTACAAGGCAGGAAACCACACTGCTCTTTAAATGGTAAAAATACCAATGTTTTTAATGTTTCCTTAGAACAAATGTGAGAGGTAGTCAGCATCAATAACCTGATATATGTAGCTCCCAGATCACCCTGTAAGTCTGTTGTTGTATCACATACCTAGTCCCAGCTTAAAAATCAATATAAAAAGTAGCTGGCAAGGCAAGAATCTTCATTACAATTAAGTACATATCTTAAAGTAAATTGCATTTCAGCTGAAGAGTGTAGCCAGCTAATTCACATTACAGCAGTTCATCTTTCATCTGAGAAAAATGCCCTATACCATGTCTGCAGTTTCATAAAATTTCTCCCAAATCCATCAAAGAATTACAAAAGGTCATGAGAAGCACACACCAGTAATTCCAACAGCTATTGGTGCTGCAGTTATAGGCTTGTTCTAATACATATCAGATACAGGAAAAAACTAACCAAAACTTGAATGTTAAGCACCGATATAGTTATGGATAAGACACTGTACCCTCTTCATCAAAGTAGACATCCTGGAAATTGTAAGTCTCATGATACAGTTGCATAATTCAGAGAAATATTTAAGAAAAGAGGGCTTTTTTTTTTTTCAGAAAAGAGCTGCAATTAAAATCAAAAGATTTCTTGTAATCATCTGTTCTGCCAATGCCAACCCCAAACACAAAACAGCAGGAAAGAACTTTGGCATCAGCTCTCTTGAGTCACATTTCCCTGGCAGGTAGCAAGTAGCATCACTTTAAGTGGAACAATACAGGAGTCAAATAGAGACTGATACATGCAAATTCCTAGCCATATCATTTCACTATTATATTCATTGTAATTACTTACGATATTATTTACCTTTTTTCACATTTTAAATTTATATGTTGCCTTATGTAAAGCAACCTAGAAATAATTTTATTTACATTTTATTTAGACTAGGAACAGTCAGTTTCTAACTAAAATTGGTATTTTTCACACTATTCTAAAGGTAGACTAAGGATGAAATGTTTCTTTGAGACCTGAATTTCTGTTCTACTTCAGAAAAGCAGTAGCAGCAGGGAAATACATGAAGTCAGCTTACTTAAATAGTTCAAGGCTTTGTATACCTACCTAATTCCTAAACATATAGTATTGCTTCTTACACTTCATAATACAAAAACACCCCTCCATTACCAAAATTAGGAAGGAAAAAGCAATGCTTTCCTTCATACAAATCATACAGGAAATATGTTCATTAAAGCTGAACAAATGTTTCACACTAACTGTGGACTGCCTAAGGCCATGCATGGTTCTTGTAGTTTAAAAAAACATGTATTTGCAATTCAATTTTATGTTAAATTTTATAATCAGAATATATCAATCTCTGGAGTAATATATGTGATTCAAAATGAGTTTTTTAATTACAATCTCCTCATCGATTTTTTCAGCTTTTCTTTTTAATAGCAGTGCCCAGTGGAACTATTATAGCTTGAATTATGTTAAAATAGGTTTCCATTATAAATTGCAGTATGGATTTACAAAAAGTAGATCAAATCCAACTAATTATGTCTGTCTTAGATAAGACAACCGATTGGTTATACAAAGAAAACGCAAATGCCATCCATCTAGACATTAGTAAAGTATTTGATGTTATCCCACATAGGAAACTACTAGTTAATATGGAGAAGACATATTAAAAATTTTAAGTGAGTAAAGAAACAACTAAAAGTAACAACAGCAATAGGTTTGAAAAAAGAAATTTTGGGGTGGGAAAAGGTACCTACAGTCACAGCTGGTCTTGCTTAATGTTTTAAATAATGACTTTGGAATAGAAAATGTTTTAAGACAATAGTCTAAAACAATTGAAAAACTCTAGACCTTGTAGACTGGAGTTGCTAAAAAAGAGGAGGAATATAATTACATGCAGTGCAAGTTTATGTACTTGTACACAATTAAGGAGGTAATAGGTACCTGGAAGCAAAGGAGAAGAGAGGCCTGAGCATACTATATAATCAAAAGATAACTAGTATATGTAACAGTGGAAAAGATAAAAGCAAGACGTATTTCCAACAAAAAACAGGAGGGTGTAAGAATAGTGTGTAAAAATCTCTCACCTACTTTTCAAGAAAGAGGCATTCAACCTGGAAGATGAGCAGAGTATGGAGAGCCCATAATGTAGAAGGAAACAAGGACAGTTCTAAATCCTTTCAAACTCTGAGAAAATTACACAGTTCACATGAAGCAAAGCAGTACAGTATAGAAATACTAATTTCAGCAGTAGGGTAGCCATATTAATTCATCCAGGTTGATATTTAATTTTCCCTGTACAATACAAAAATCAAGATATTTGAACTAGAAGGTCCATTGACCCATATTTATTTTCCCTGCCTTTCAGTAGGAATCTTGTTGACCCCTAGAAACACATTTCAGTTTTGACATCTCTGATGCCTATGCAATTTTTCTTTCCTGTGCAACTTGTTCTTACAGTTGCTATGGAAAGTAGTTGTATATCTTTGGTTTGCTGTCTGCACAAAAGCAAATCTCGTCCTAAATGTGCAGTTTAATTCAGTGTGCTTTTCTTTTTCCAAGATTCTGATTCCATGATTCTATGATTCCTTAAAGATGTCTTGTGATGTTTTATGTATTTGGGGAATATACATTTAAAAATTATAATTATGTATTTTACAATCAGCATTTGATCCAGAACAGTAGAAGCAGAAATTTTCTTATTTTAATTAAGGCATTTCTATTTATTTTAATTTACATTTAATTCCCACTGTTATGTAGCCTAATACCCTCTTCGCTTTCATATTTCATCTTCTTGCTAGCATTTATTATTACTACTAGATCACTTTCTTAATTTTTATTCTATTTCTGCTCCATCAACAACGTACTTTTATAATTTATTTGTTCAACTCAAGTGCTTGAGTTTATGTTTTGAGATACTGAATTCCATTTAGGACCCATTTTCTCCATTCCTCAATCAATTGATAATAGTCTGACATTTATTGACTTCTTCAGATGTATCAATAGCATTTTCTGTTTAGTAGTGTCAGCAAATTGTAAATACCCAGCAAAATCTTGTTCCCACTATAGAAACGCACACATTAATTTAGTCCCAATACTGAACTAAGACTGAATGACCTCAACGCGTTAGCTCTACTTTGGCTTGAGACAATAAACTGAAGTCTGCTATACTTTTCTTCAGTCTCAATAAAGTCTTAAAACCTTGATAAATGTTTCTCCTGACCTTTATGGTAAAATTCAGGAAAATCAACATACATACTCTCAAGTTTATATTTAACTTCTTAGGGAACTTTGTTTTGTACCATAAATTCTATGCCCTGTATAACAGTGTCAAGCAATTCCATTTTATGATACACTATAATGTTTTCCCTTGTATTTATGGTTAAAAAATAAAATGGTGGTCATAAGGCAAAAACAAGAAGGAAAGTACAAAAAAAAATATTTTACTTGCCTCAGCAAAACATAACCAAGGGACAGTCTGCTCCTTCTGCAACTCCAACAGTAAACAGGTAGGGTCTTTCATCCCCACCTAGAAAAAAAAGCTCTAAAAAGACATATGCACCTTGCCTTCAACACAAACTATTTCTTCCTTGAGACGCTTTTACAAAAAAATTATTCTTGGAATGCAGGTTTTGGCTACTGAAATCTTGATCCAGTAATTTTAACCTGTGGATGATTTTCAGAGAAACCTGTTTGACAAAAACATTTTTTTCATCATAGTTCAGTTCATAATACCAGCATGTATTGATTTCACAATTATTTTTCCTATTTGCCTTCTGCATATAGAGCTGGAATTCAAGAAGAGTGCGTATCAACCACAAATGCCAATGGCATTTAATAGCTGTGCTCATTTCAAAGCTGCAAAATCGATCGTCTTCAGTGATCTCCTCCTTCTTCATCTCTTTGTCATTTCTGGCATTCAAGAGTAATGGAAAATGGACCAATGACAGCAGAGCTCAGTCTAGGGCAAGCTAGCACCAAAAAAATGATCATGCTGTTGTCCCACCTATTTGATTTGAGGCTAGGTTTTGCTATCACTATTTATCTTGAATATTTCTTAAAGGAATAGTCAAACCTCCTTTTACAAATACGGCATTTAAACTCCAGCTGTTCACTAGAGCCCATTACCTGTGATGCTGTACCTTATCAATACAATGTTAATTCAGCACAATGACTTTTTTTAAAGATATATTTTATTGTCATCAAGGAGACCAAAATGCTAAAAATAAAACAAAAACAAAGGACATGGAGAGCCAAATTCTAGTGTGATTTTTCAGATATTTTTTAAGAGTTTTGTTTTTTATCATAGTAACAAGGAGGCTATAATTGTCATATTAATCCTTGTTCTGGCAAAAGATACATCTCTTTCCATTTCCGAAGGTGACAGAACACCTGCCTTCATCAATACAGTATAGTTCTGTGAATAATTGGTTTGCATATTCAATCTGATAGTGGAAAGATGAATATGAATATTGCGCTTATCTCAAATGTAAAATGAAAAAGCTAAATCTGCTTCCAGGTTGAGCATTTTTTTAATAGTTCCATTGTCTCACATTCCTTCTAGTAAAACTTCATCATTTATTCAATAACTCAGGCGTCCCCAGTGCATTAATTGTGTAGACGGTAACCTAACAGACAGCCCTTGTTTTGTGAGTATAATATTCCTGGCGCATACTATAATTATCTAGCTTCTAAATAAGAAAGAAGGAAGACCTGAAAGCAGAACCAACTGATTAATATAAAAATTAAACACCACATTTGAACGAATGTCTTTTATCACCACTACCCCATGCTATGTAAGGAGCTGTGCTGTCACCACATTTAAAAGTTTTATAAAATATTTTAAATAACATTTTTAAATCCATATGCAAAAGTTACATTTTCAAGCTCATCATCAGTAGTAATTAATTCACAATCCCAAGACACAGATAAGAAACTCTTACTGCTTATCTTCTATCATTAGTATACATCTAACTTGGATTGGTATCATTCTTAGCTGACAACTAACAAACAGGCTATGCATCAATTTTACAAGGTGGAAGACAATGAGAGAGGATTTTCTCTGAGATTAACAGACTATGTCTTTTCCTAAAGTAAATTAGGTAAAGTTGGGCTTTTGTTTGTCAAAAGAACAAATTAGAGTTCTAATATCATACTAACAGAGAACACAGAGAAAAAATGAGAAGGCAAAGCAATGAAGTTAAGCTGATTTAACCAAGATCAGAAGCTGATTTTAGACCTTGAAATGAACTTCTCTCAATGAAAATGGTCTGTAAACTAGCACTGTACTACAGTACAGTGAATATTTCCTTTCTTAATGTGTAGTTCAAAATTTCCTTTAGTTTTAACACTTTCATTTATTATGAATGCAGGAGAGCTATTCCTTTAAGAAGACGCATTTGGTCCTTTGTAATACAAACACACAGAGCTCAAACTGTTTCCATATTGATGGTAAGATATCTATATTTTCCACAGAAGCAGCAAAATTAACTTACAGTCCAGTCTTATGCTACTATTCTAATGACACATGGTGACTAAGCCATTCCTCTCATATGAAACAATACCTTTTACTTTCAATAAAGCCATTTACTTGTGTAGAAAACAAACTCTATCTGCAGTAGGACAGCTAAAGAGGTGCATCATCTATATAATACAGTTAAAGAATTTATTCTCTATTACGGTATAGAAAAGAAAAAATGGTTGCTACCTCCTCTTTCAACTTCAGAAGAAACAAGGTCCTGCTTTGATTCATCAATTTTAATAAGAAGAATATGTACTTTTTCTCCTTTTTTTCAGTCTGTCCATACGTCCCAGAATATTCACATTGTTTGCTGAAACTGTATTGAGAGTAAGCAGCTTCAGCTTTCTCATTATGCTTTCCTTATGACAGCCATGGAAAGACTCAGTATAATCTCATCACCTTGTATTCATCAGACTACTAAAAGCTCTGGCACAGATTTCTCTTGGCCTACCAAGTGTTAATTTATACTACTACAGTCACTGATGTTCAAAGTTTAGGCGTCTCTTTTTAATAGGACTAAATGCTCCTCTGAATGCAAAAATCGCTATGCTAAAAATTGTCCTTACTGTAGAGACGTTGGAGAATTCCTGGCTGACAGTACTGGGACAGTCAGTAAGCACTGAGGAATAATAGGAGCAGTGGGGAGAGAACAGCAGCAACAGCAAAGGAAGTCTGTGGAGGGGTATGGAGCAATGTTTGCACAGGAATGGCTGCACAGGGTCAGGCAGAGGACCCATCCAATCCAATATTCTGTCTCCGCCAGCTGCAAGTGAATATGCAGGGGAAGTAAGAACAGTAACATATGGTACTTCCTAAGTATCAACATTCAAATTCACATGTTTAAATAAGGAAAATGATGACTAATGAGGCCATAAATCTTTCATGCTTTATGAAAACAACATGGTCCAGAAATTCATCTAACGAAGTACTTAGTTCAAGATATACTTTGTAGAAACCCAAAATGTCATTTTCTGAAGTTCCTCATAGTGCCGTCACAACTGCCAGTGCTGAATGAAATCCAACAATGTTGCGGGAAAGAAGCATATTGGACTGCCAACTACAAAACCAGCAAACTTCAATCCTGATCATGCAAATAGATCAATAAGATGTTTCTCACATAAGTCAAAGTGACAACTGGGACCAAAGCTGAAAAAAAATAGTTCCCCAAAGCAACAGTTGTCTGATCTGAAAATTTATTTGTTTTTGGACACAGGCTTAAGAAAGAGTTGGAAAATTGCAAAGATGATGATTGGGAAAGTATCTGTGAGACCCTTCGAACAGAAATTGAAATTCTGCAAATGGTATGTCATTTTCATTATGTATCTTAAGTGGTTGATAATTTTAATGATGTAATTTAAGATGATTAGCAGTGGTTTTAGATAAGCAGTTTTTTACACTGTGTACACAGCCAAACATCCTTGCATTGCAGGTGCACTCCAATTCTCATTTGTTTTAGCCTATTATTTCCAAGTGTCCAGGAATATAACTTCTCGCAGAAAAGGGAAGCACAGAGAAGAGTTTAAAGATACATTTCTAATACAAGAAAGACCTATTTGGAGGACTAGTACTAATCGTTTCTTGAAAGTTGGAAAAGATTATGCATTTAGGAGCTAAATTAATCTTTACCTCCAGCTGTCAGTTAAATAGAAGATGGAAATATGGAGAAATAGGATGATAAAACATCCTCTAATGTAATATTTTGTTTTGTCCACTCATAAATTCCTTACAAAAACTTATTAAAGTGTGTTTTTTCTCTACATGTCAATCCCAGCTTCAAATTTCTTGATTGTCAGTCTGTGTAACAATGCAAATAGAAAAAATATTTGAGGTTCCATTTTTTGAAATAAAGGGGTTTTAAAGGTTCATTTCAGAGCCCCTGATTAAGCTAATGCAGCTGCCACTAGTATCAACAGCAGAATAACAGCCATGGGAAATTTGTGTTACTCACTTTTATGATCAGCTTCAGGCTTCTGTTGGAGAAATGTAACTTACTTGTACATTATCCATTAATTTTATTATGCTTGTAAATCTTCAGAAACAAAAAACCCAGCTCAGTTTTTAAAAACTTCTCTGTAAAGAACACACTGCACTCATTAGATTTCATTTTCTATAATTCAATTCTTTCTTTTTTACAGAATCTATCACAAAAAAAGCTTCAAAAAAGTGAATAACGTGGCATATGATATGGAGTGTCAGAAAAGCTAATCTTTGAGTATTTTAAAACCATTTTACTCAGGCTTTATCAGATTTGCCTCTAATTTTTTTGTTTGATTAAGCCAGAGTCTGTATCTGCCTTTACTTTTCATTAAAATAAAATGTTATTCATTTAAAACTGGTGGAGTTCTTGTGTTTTATCCTCAAGTTCAACAGCTATCCATCTCTAGTTTCCTCTTTGTTGCCCATGAATGGACAGCACATACTCATACTACTCATACAGCTGAGTTCCTATATTACTAGCTCTATTCTCTATGCACTATTTTTTAGAGTGAACACTCTCCTATTTTTAAGGTGGTGATATGGTCTTATTTGAGAGGAAGACTGCTGTTACCATTAAGAAATAATTAACAGGAGCTGCAGCTATTTAGTTTATACCTTGACAATGCAATTCTGTAACATGTTCTCTGAAACAGCTCAACTCCAGCAATCCTGCATGATAGTCCAGAATAGTTTCCAAATCTACTGAGCAATAGATGCCTCCATTGATGGTAAGCCAGTCCATTACTTAGTGCTTGTCTTTTGATTACATGAGAAGTCTTCTTTTCTTTCTCTCCCACAATCCACAAAAAAAAAAAAAATGTGCTAGCTTCAACACTTGACAGCAAAGATAAAACCATATTCTATATGAAAAGTCCACATTTGTAGAGAATTAGTGAAATATTTCCATTGAATAAGGAACCCTATTCCTTCAAGCATGTAGAACTTATAACTGCTAGAGCAGTTCCAAACCCCACAGTAGGAACTAACTTTATGATTCAGGTGCTTACAGTAAGACCATGCGAAAACTTTCACTCTGCTCAGCCTCAGTCCACTCTATCTGTGGCCATCATCTCATCACATCCAACTGCGTGTGCAAATTATTTTCAACCTGCTTCCCACCTGGAGGGTGGGATGGAGAATTACTCTTCACTAGTTTTTCTACACCCAGAGCTCTTCAAGATACAGAGGGTGTCTATCACACTAAAACTACAAAAGTTGTTTTATTAAGAAGGGAGGAATAAATCACTTTTGGAAGCTGACCAAATTCTGCCTGTGATGGAGAAAGTTTTCCTCTTGGGACACAATTGCAGTTTGAAGTCTGGCAAGGCTTGATCTGCAGCATTGGTGTTAAAGAGTATTCTGATCTATGGGGTTAACTAGGATATTTCCCAGCGGTTGCAGTTATGATTCTTAATAACCAGTGCATCCTTATAAGGCGTTTTTTTGTCTCTTCCTCAGGAGATATCCACTTAGAATGTGCTTAATTTTAAACAATTAAGTCCCTCTGACTTCTATGGACCATCTGACTCAAGTCAAAGTTAGGCAACTACTGCTTGTGGGTTTTGATCAAATTCAGGGCATATTGCAAAATGATACAGTTGCGTAGCAGATTGTCTACAGAGAGCTAAAGGGGTGCTATATCTGGGTTTAATTGCTGGAAACAGATACAAATTTGGGATTTACTAGGATGGCTCAGTTTATCCTGATCATTTTATTCATTTAAGGGGGCTTGCTTATGTTAATTGTATTGGTTAATAAATCACGAATTATTATTTTTAACCTTTGTGTTTATCCAGTTATAGTTACTTTTATTTACAAGAATCTTTCCATCTCTTTTGCAACGATCTCATATTTATATAGTTGCTCGGTCCATATAGATTAAATACTCAGATATGACAAGAAACAGAACTCATTGGCTTATACCAGCATTCTACATATACATTTCAGGTAAGTGGAATGAGCAATAGCATCCAATAACTATCAATTAATAATATAAATCAATGACCCTAAGTCACCTGAAAAAAAAAAATGGGGGAAAAGAAATATGGCAAACTTTTTTCAGAGATACTTCAGATTCCAGGAAACCAGTAGTAACTTCAGGTTTTTTGAGGGGGTGGTTTTTATTTGTTGGGGGGATGTTTTGCTTTTAATAGCTGTGAAGGTCTAAGTTCTTTATTATTGTAGAATTACAGCATAAATATAGCAAAACTTGTAATAACTCCAATGCCTAAAGCTCTCAGAATCAATATAACAACAAAACAAGAATAAAGCTCACCAAAAAAAATGTGAAACAGGAATCAATACAAATCCTATTGGGCTAAATAAATCCCTCAACAACTCTGAAAAAAATGTAATGGCAGACTAAACCAGCTGTTGCAGGATGAATGTAAAACATACTAATTTTTCCAAGTATAAAACCACATTTTTCACCACTGTTTTGTGAATAATGTAATTTGGGACAAATATAATCTTTCTGTTTGGAAGACTTAAAGTAAAAATTAAGCAAAAGTTTGTGTTTTGTGGATTTTCTTTAAAATTCTCAAACCAGGGATGAGTGACCTTTAAATAGTGAATGCAAAAGAACCAAATCCTTTGTCATGTTTAATAAATATGTTAAAAACCAGAACATTGCCAAATTGCCATGAAAATACACACAGAGTTATTATTAATAAATAATTTATTTCACAGATGGCATAATAAGAATATTTTTTAAAAGAATAGATTTATATACGTTGCATAAGGATAGATTTATATACCTTGCATATGAGAGCCTAACAGAACCTCTGAGGCCAGAGCAAGTAGTTGTCCCTTTTTATGACAAGAAAAGATAAATTAGACCCATAGGAATAGTTGAAAAAGTTAGCAAGAAAGAGGAAGATAACCCAAGGAAAACATTATTCTTGAGAAAAAAAAGGCATAGGGAAAACTAACCTTGCTTCTGTATTGGACCTGGGAGCACTTGCTTTCTAGGATCACCAGACAGAAACTTTTTCATTTTCAGAGACAGAGAAATACTTTACAATACAAAATTTTCCTGGTTAGGACTGGGATTTGACAAGCGTCAAGTCCTGCATCCTTCAGAAAAGTCTCAATGAATTGGAGTTTTATCTGAGGCTTACACACTGACACCACAGTGCCTCTCCTCTACTGTGACCACATACCTAAGACATAGCTGAGCAGCCTGATTTTTCTTTTTATCATCAAATCAGAGCTCCCAGCCATGCTTTTTGAAAGACACTTCCCAGTAGCAGCCTAATGCAAACAGAGTTCCACAAAGGAAAATCCAAGATCCGTTTGAGAAAATCTAACAGGAAAATAATTAAGCCAGGACCTGAGAATGTTTGTGAAAAATCATCGAACTTTCAAAATGAGTTTACCAGACAGGGTGAGTAAGGTCTGACCACAGAGGTCTAAAAGAAAAAGTCTGTCGAACCCTGAATCTACAAGATTATGGGTTTACAAATCAGCCTTAACAAGTTTGGAGGTAGAGCAAGGACAAGCCAAGGTCAGAAGCCAAAGAAAATGGGAGATACACTATGCCAAAGTCATGGTCAGAGGCCATGCTGAGGAGCAGAAGACCCAAGAACCTTGACACCCAACAAGCCAGGAGACAGAACACAAACAGTGAAGATACAGCTTACCTGCCTAAAGAGCCTCGCCATGACCTGATGTTACTTACCCAGATATGTACCTATTTCCTGAAGCAAGGAACACCTACAACTAGGAGGCAAAAAAAAAAAAAAAAAAAAAGGAAAATGCAATTATTTTGTTTCTTGTAAAAAGCATTTAAGCTACTACATTTTCATGTTATTATTATTAACAGCTGATTCAAAGACGACCAAGAAAATCACTGCAATATCTGACCACAGAATAGAATGTTAGCTAGCGCAAGAGTACTCACACAAATTATCTTTAGTTGGTTGACATAAATATGACTGAATTGGTGATAGTGCTAAATTAATGTTATAAAATGAAGAACAGCAAGAAAAAAAGAATGTCACACCAAAAAAAGGGTACCTGTGGTTGAATGGCAGACTGAGTCAGTGAGAAAAAATTCATGTGTATGACACAGGGGATCAAAGGACCAATTGAGGTCACAGATTCTTGTTCAGCTGATCTAGCTTAGGGGTCCTCAGTTACAGAGGCAACTGACAGTCTCCAGCTACAGGGCTGGTCGCCCGTTTGGCAGTTGACTAATGTAAAACAATCAGACACCAAGAGAAAGGAATATTTATTTTTAAACCCCGTAACTGAGCAACGTGTGTAGGTTAAAAATGGGTAAGAAAAGTACTTGCAAGGACAACCCCTGCCACAAAGGTGTAGTGGGGAACTTGGGAGCACAAACCCTACAAGAACGATAGCAAGGGAAGACCAGAAAGAGAAGACGTGTTCCAGCACTGACTCCCTGGTGAAGGATGCCATGCCTGACCAGCACCACTACCTATCTGTAGCAGATCCTCCTTGTCCTTCGGTAGGAAAAAGGGCTCTGCTTTTGGATTTGCCATTCACTACATTTCTGTTGCAGATTCAATCAAATGTAGAGTGCTATACCTTATTATATAATGGGGGTTAAATGCATCAGAATTTTGCAGAGCTCTACATGTGTATGTGTACCCGTTTGGGTGCTTTCTGCTCTAATTGATACCGTAGCATCCAGTCAGAGTGAATTTGGATGAAACAATGGGTATCTCTATATTGTCATGCTGGTCCGTGTTTAAATTCATACTAACTCAGCATATTAGCTCAGGTGTAGAGTGAGCCAACTGGCTTACCGCAGTTATTGTCAGTTTGATAGTAGTTTGTAACACAAGAAAGGATTTTACCACTGGCTGAGCTGAAGTCATAGATACAGGCCTGTCCTGGAGCTTATAGTAAGAGAAAACACGTCCAGCTGATTTCCACAAAAAAGGTAACAGGTTTAGCAGATGTGCTGCATGCCCATTTCCAAGGATGGCAATGCAATAAACAGACGCTGGGTAAAAAGTACTAGCAAAATAGTTCCAGTCCTCTGCTCTGAAATTAAATGTGACACTACAGTATGTTAACTGAGTAAAGGATCAGATTCGATGTCTAACCATCTATGCCTTGCCTATCAATACAGCGTTTAAGTAGGTAGTAGTTCTGCTTCTTTTGAACTGTTTACTGATTGCAGCTGACATGCAGTGCTTGTATATTCTAGTGATAGCCCAACCTTCCAAATTCCCATCATTCTCACTGTGTCTGCTAGGATTTGTCAGCCCCTTAGCCAAATTACTTTTGTAATTATTTGGTTGTTCTTTTGGTGAATTTTTGGGGCTGATTTTTATCAAATTTCTTGATTTTTTTTTTTTAATTTTAGATACCAGGTTGCTGTTAATAGCCCTTTGTGTAGCAAAGCATCTATACTCTGGGCTGAAAAACAATTATATTTAGTAGTACCTTCATCTGCAGAAGGAGAGTTCTCACCTGGCTCACTGGCAAGCCTCCTAAAGCCCAAACTGTTGAAAAAAACCAGAGACTTTGAGTTCCAAGTAGGGGACATGCTAGCCCTGATTCTCTGAAGGACCAAACTGAAGGCATATCCATACATCCACAGTCATCTCAGTCACCCTGCTGATACATGTAGGGTTTGAATGCTTTTTGGCATGAGATTGCCACCAGTGGAAAGCTTGTATTTCATTTGACTAAAATTTTATCAGAAAGTATAATACTACATCACTTGTTCTTTGTTAAAACATTCCATGTGTTATGCTGAACTATATACCTTCTGCATTTCTTCAACCAGACCTATACAGTTATTCCCAGATATTATGAGCTTTTGCCAGTCCTATGATCACTCCCATCAGCACAAGTCTGTCAACCTCAATAGCTGAGGATCTTAAAAATTTCTTTGGAAATGAGAAGTGGGAGCTGATTCCTTTCTTCCCACTCAATGTCTTGAGTATTTAAAGACAACATCTACTTGTTTGGAAGGAACAGCTTTCCAGTGATCAATTTTACATGTAAATAATTTATTAAATAGATTACATGCCAGAAAAGAGTCTTTCTAAGTACACAGCATATTTCTTGGGTTTTACTGAAACAATAATTCCTGTCATTGTGAACTAATAAACTTCCGAGCAGTCTTGATGCTATGTCCTAGTGAGAGAGGATCCCATAGCCTCTATTTAACTTGAAAATAGAGAATTGTAATTTATTTAGCTAAATTTACCTTAGCAGGAAGAGAACAAGGCCTAGCCAGCAATCAAACTATGGATTGGAATGGTGTTCAATTCCATATTCGAAGGAGCAATTGATGTGATTTGGTACTGATTAAGTTCCCTTAAACAAAGAGTCCAAATATTTAAGTGCATAAAGATAATTCAGATAATCATAAACTAAACAGTGAACAATATATTGTGTACAATAAACAGAAAGAAAGAAAATTCATCCTGTCTAATATCAAAATTTTATGTCCCTAGGATTCTTCATACTATGGTTCATAAATTCCTTTTAGTCTTCATTAAAAAATATGGATAATCAGATTATCAGTGAAAGTGAGAGGATTTTTAAAGGGATGTTTCAGTGCCATCTAGTGGTTTTTTCATATTTATAAAAAAAGTTCCCTCTTGTATGACCATTTTCACTTTGTAATCGTAATCAGAAAACACTTTTTGCTACTGCTATAGGCTTAATTTTTCCTCAATTTTATACATAATGATGTTGCTCATGTTACTATTAAACTACTTCTGTTGACTCTGTCTATGGACATACTATTGTGCAAAAAGAGAATAAATATCATGTAGTGTGGGAATATACTAAACTATGTTACGTACAAGGAGGAGGCATCATACTGTGAGGCTGAGACCAATAATTGAGCCAGGTAAAAGCCCTTGTCTTGGAAAGGAACACAGCTTCAGTTTGAAGATTCCAAGAGGGGAGATGCATCAGATCTGTTCTGCTGACGAATTGGCACGCTAATCTTTGTCTAACTGATAGTTTGAATGTGTTAGCTGTAGCTTCTACTCCTTTGTTTTTCTTATGCTTTCTTCTCTGACATTAAAAGGCCTTTTAATACATGGTATATTCTCCTTGTATTAGGAGAATATACCTAAGCTTAACATTGCATTCTTTCTGTCCTTCACAGTAAGGCATTTTTCCAGCACTCAGATAATCCTTGTGGCTTTCTTCTTACACCTTCTCCATTTCTTGCACTGTTAGAAACACTGACACCTGACTTGTAAGCAATATTCTGGTACTGGCTTCATCAGTGCTTATATAAATGTGAAATTGCCTTCCTACTCCTAAACACTGCCTTCCTGAACAGATTTACAAATTCTTGTTAATCCTTTTTACATTAGAGTCTGTGTTGACTCAGTTGTTCAAGATGATTTACAAGCACTTTTCAAAGCTGGTGTTTTCAAGGATACTGTCTTCCTCTCCATACTTATAAACCGCATTATTTCCAGGTATAAAACTCAACATGTGAATATGTTAAACCAGTAGCTAATTGCATGGTTCTGCCTAGAAAAAATACTTGATCATTGAACTAAAGTGTATTTAGTCCTTTCAGAGTTCAGCTAGCCCATAAACAGAACTATCTTTAATATATTTGTATTTTTTTTATATGAAACAAGTATACATTGTTTATTTTTGAGTAAGGGCAAATACAGCTAGTATTAAAGAAAGTTCTGCTGAGACCTTATTGCCCTCTACAACTACCTGAAAGGAGGGTGAGGTGGGGTTCAGTCTCTTCTCCCAAGTAAACAAGCGATAGGACAAGAGGAAACAGCCTCAAGTTGTGCCGGGGGAGGTTTAGGAAAAATTTCTTCACCGAAAGGGTTGTCAAGCACTGGAACAGGCTGCCCAGGGAAGCAGTTGAGTCACCATCCAGGAGGTATTTAAAAGACGTGTAGACGTGGTGCTTAGGGACATGGTTTAGTGGTGGACTTGGCAGTGCTAGGTTAACGGTTGGACTTGATGGTCTTAAAGGTCTTTTCCAATCTAAATGATTCTATAATTCTATAATAGCTGCTTTTGTCTATGATATAATTCATTAATAGAAACAAAATGAAGATTCCAATATAAAAAACACCCAAGCCCTTTGTTTTTGTGTATATTCATTATTATATAGTTATAATAAGGACCAACATTACATTTGGCCTTTAGGAATTTTATTTAAATAAGCCCTATGTCATTTGAGGATGCTTATTGGACATATTGTCTAAAAAAATGGACTGTTGCATGAGAGAAGTAGAAAAGCACCAAAATAGTAGCTACAGACTAGGTATTAGCGACATTGCTGTTTAATCCATACTGGTTTTTGTTAAGATCAGAATGCTAATACCTATGAAGTTAGAGATTTACTATTCTTTTACATAGCACAGCACATGATATCAAGCCAATCCAAGAATTTTCCAAATCACTCTTCAAATATTAACAGGTTGCTCATACAAACCAACCTCTGTTCATTCATATAAACACACAGCTGCATAAT